>NW_028123059.1:0-213396 GCF_965194805.1 Balaenoptera borealis
TATCACTTTCAGGAGTTACTTAAAAATTGATACCAATGAAGATATTTCCACAGAGAAAGGCAATCACAGATTCATTAAAAAACTTATGGTTCACCAAATAGAAAGGGATGAGGATTGGATACATTACCATATTGGGGTTAACAGAGATATACAAACCATGTGAAATATATAACCACCAAAGACGTACGGAAGACCAGGAGAAGACTGCTCAACATTGTGTCATAACCTACATTGGCAAAGGATGCGAGGAAGAATAGATACACGTATATGTGTGAAAGAACCACATCTTGCACACCTAGAACAAACAAACCATTGTAATCAAATTTGCTGGGATAAAAAATAAAAAGTAAATTACAAATATGAACAAGAAGTAATGAGACATAAAGTTAAAGGGCTTTTTCCTGGCACATTCCATTCTAATATACAACCTAGAACACCACTTCCATTAAGGCTCTGTTTCCCTAGTAACCAAATTTGGTAAAGGAGAAATGCTGCCACCTTGTGGCCGTATCCTGCAAGAGCAGCTTTAAAGTCACAGCCAATGGTCACTTAACATTCACAAGGACTCAGGGCTGTAAAGGACACTTGCCCTAAATATTTGTGCTGAAGTAGGGAATGGGCAAAAAATTCAAAACAGGCAAATGTTTCAAGAAGAGATTAGGAAGAGTTAAGTTTTACTCACACTCTTTTTAAAAAAAAGGAAAATGGATAAAAGCTCAACCTCAGGGAGTGTTAGACGCATGCAATCTAATCTACAAAAAGTTTCAACTTACACCAGTCGACTGACCATCAGCAAAAAGTCTACAAACAATAAATGCTGAAGGGGTTTTAGAGAACTGTGTACCCTCTGCCTGCTTGTGAGACGTAAAGGGGTAACAGCCAATAATGAGAACAGAAAGGAGCTGTGTTTAAAAGTAAAAATGGAGGTACTATTCAATCCAGCAGGCGCACCATTGGACCTCTCACCTGAGAAGACAAGAATCGAGAAGACACAGGCCGCAAAAGCTGCAGTGCAGCCTTATTCACAATAGCCAAGACAGTGAAGCAATCAAAATGTCCAACAACAGGTAAATGGATAAAGAAGAAGTGGTCCATGTACACAATGGAATATGAGCCATGGAAGACAATGAACCATTGCTCTTTGAGGCACCACAAATGAGTCTGGAGATAATCACGAAAGATGAGGTAAGTTGGAAAGCAAAAGACCTGTGTTCTATGATAGCACTTATAGGCGTTATCTAATAACTGACACAAATGAACATATTTCCACAGAGAAAGACACTCACAGATTTAGAAAACAAACTATGCTCATCTAAAACGACCGGTGGGGGGAATGGATAAATTAAGATTAGTGTTACTATATGTATACAAACACATATGATATACATATCTCAAAAAGACCAACCATATAGCAAGGGAAGTCTGCGGAACCCTCTGTAACATTTTACATGGGAAGAGGATCTGTACTTGAATAGACATATATAATGTACAAATGAACCAGATTGTGTACACCTAGGACAAACAATATTCTAAGCTTTACCCCAATTAAAACACTTTTAAAAACCAAGAAGAAATAATGACACATAAACTTGTGGGGGTTTCGCCACGCACATTCCAATGTAATTTACAACCTAGGAACACGACTTCCAGAAAGGCTCTGCTGCCCTACTCCCCAGATTTGGGAATGGGGAAATGCTGCCTCCTAGAGGCCGCTTCCCACAACAGCAGCTTTAAACCCATTGCTAAAGGTCACTAAATATTCACCAAACTTGCAGTTCGGGAAATGACACCTGCTCTCTAAAAAAAACGCTGGGGTGGAAAATCGACCAAATAATTCAAAAGAGGGCAACCTTCAAAGAAGACAATTTCAAGAGTTATATTGTACTGCCAATTGTTTCCTTTTTTTAACGGAAAAGAAAACGGCGGAGAAAAATGATGAGTTTTACGAATGTTCAAAGACATGCAAACCCAAATTACAAAAACCTATCAGCTCACAGCAGCCAGAAGGGCCATTAGCATCAATGCTGTAAACAATAAATGCTGAAGCGATTGTGGAGAAATGCGTACCCTCGATTCTAAGGGGGACGTGGTAAGAGCCACTAATGAAAACACAAAGAAGGTGCTTTGAAAAGGGAAACACGGTGCTACCAGTCAATCAATCACACCCACTGCTGGGCCTATCACCTGAGAAAATGAGAATCCAAAAGTCACAGGCTGGCAATCCTGCACTCCAACAATATTTACCATAGCCAACACTTGGAAGCAATGAAAATGTCCATCAACCGAGGAATGCACAAAGAAGAAGTGGTCCACGTACACAGTGGAAAATTACTCCAATAAAAAATAAAAATTAAATTTAAAAATCCAACGAAAGTAAGGAGACATCAGCTTGTGTGGGTTTGTCCGGGCACACTCCACTCTAATTTATAACCGAGAAACACCACAGGCCGCAAGGGCTTTTCCCTAGTTACCAGGGTGGGGAACATAGAAAGGCTGCCGCCCTCTGGCAGTTACCTGCAAAAGCAGTTTTAAAGCCTGTGCTAATGGTCATTTCATAGGAACAAGTACTGCAGAACTGTAAATGAAACCTGCCCTCAAAATGTCTTCAGGGAGGTAACGGCCAAAACATTTCAAAAGGTGACACGTACTTTAAGAGAACACTTTGAAGAACTAAGGGGTAATCACTGCTTGAAAAATAAAAAGGACATGCCTTAAAGCTCAATTTCAACGGATTATGAGGCACATGCGAATTCAACCACAAAGAGGTATCAGCTCACACTTGTCAGAATAACCATGAGCAAGAAAACTACAAACAATAAATGCTGAAGGTGTTGTGGAGAAATGCATACCCTCAACTTCAAGGGGGACGTAAGTTGGAAAGGGCCACGAATGAGAACAGAATGGAGGTGCCTTAAAAAGGTCAACATTGAGCTACCATATGATCCAGCAGGCCCACTCCACCACCTATAATCTAAGAAGAGAGAATTGGAAAGACACAGGCAGGCAAATCTGCATTGCCCAGTATTACAATAGCCAAGATATGGAAGTAACCAAAAAGACCACCAACAGATGGGTGGGCAAAGAAGAACTCCTCCATTTACAGATGGAATATTCGCTAGTGAAAAAAATGAAACAATGCCATTTGCAGCACCATAGATGAGTCTAGACGTAATCACGCCAAGTGTAGTAAGTGAGAAAGCAAAAGGCACATATCCTATCATATCACTTTCAGGAGTTACTTAAAAATTGATACCAATGAAGATATTTCCACAGAGAAAGGCAATCACAGATTCATTAAAAAACTTATGGTTCACCAAATAGAAAGGGATGAGGATTGGATACATTACCATATTGGGGTTAACAGAGATATACAAACCATGTGAAATATATAACCACCAAAGACGTACGGAAGACCAGGAGAAGACTGCTCAACATTGTGTCATAACCTACATTGGCAAAGGATGCGAGGAAGAATAGATACACGTATATGTGTGAAAGAACCACATCTTGCACACCTAGAACAAACAAACCATTGTAATCAAATTTGCTGGGATAAAAAATAAAAAGTAAGTTACAAATATGAACAAGAAGTAATGAGACATAAAGTTAAAGGGCTTTTTCCTGGCACATTCCATTCTAATATACAACCTAGAACACCACTTCCATTAAGGCTCTGTTTCCCTAGTAACCAAATTTGGTAAAGGAGAAATGCTGCCACCTTGTGGCCGTATCCTGCAAGAGCAGCTTTAAAGTCACAGCCAATGGTCACTTAACATTCACAAGGACTCAGGGCTGTAAAGGACACTTGCCCTAAATATTTGTGCTGAAGTAGGGAATGGGCAAAAAATTCAAAACAGGCAAATGTTTCAAGAAGAGATTAGGAAGAGTTAAGTTTTACTCACACTCTTTTTAAAAAAAAGGAAAATGGATAAAAGCTCAACCTCAGGGAGTGTTAGACGCATGCAATCTAATCTACAAAAAGTTTCAACTTACACCAGTCGACTGACCATCAGCAAAAAGTCTACAAACAATAAATGCTGAAGGGGTTTTAGAGAACTGTGTACCCTCTGCCTGCTGGTGAGACGTAAAGGGGTAACAGCCAATAATGAGAACAGAAAGGAGCTGCGTTTAAAAGTAAAAATGGAGGTACTATTCAATCCAGCAGGCGCACCATTGGACCTCTCACCTGAGAAGACAAGAATCGAGAAGACACAGGCCGCAAAAGCTGCAGTGCAGCCTTATTCACAATAGCCAAGACAGTGAAGCAATCAAAATGTCCAACAACAGGTAAATGGATAAAGAAGAAGTGGTCCGTGTACACAATGGAATATGAGCCATGGAAGACAATGAACCATTGCTCTTTGAGGCACCACAAATGAGTCTGGAGATAATCACGAAAGATGAGGTAAGTTGGAAAGCAAAAGACCTGTGTTCTATGATAGCACTTATAGGCGTTATCTAATAACTGACACAAATGAACATATTTCCACAGAGAAAGACACTCACAGATTTAGAAAACAAACTATGCTCATCTAAAACGACAGGTGGGGGGAATGGATAAATTAAGATTAGTGTTACTATACGTATACAAACACATATGATATACATATCTCAAGAAGACCAACCATATAGCAAGGGAAGTCTGCGGAACCCTCTGTAACATTTTACATGGGAAGAGGATCTGTACTTGAATAGACATATATAATGTACAAATGAACCAGATTGTGTACACCTAGGACAAACAATATTCTAAGCTTTACCCCAATTAAAACACTTTTAAAAACCAAGAGGAAATAATGACACATAAACTTATGGAGGTTTCTCCACGCACATTCCAATGTAATTTACAACCTAGGAACACGACTTCCAGAAAGGCTCTGCTGCCCTACTCCCCAGATTTGGGAATGGAGAAATGCTGCCTCCTTGAGGCCACTTCCCACAACAGCAGCTTTAAACCCATTGCTAAAGGTCACTAAATATTCACCAAACTTGCAGTTCGGGAAATGACACCTGCTCTCTAAAAAAACGCTGGGGTGGAAAATCGACCAAATAACTCAAAAGAGGGCAACCTTCAAAGAAGACTATTTCAAGAGTTATATCGTACTGCCAATTGTTTCCTTTTTTTAACGGAAAAGAAAACGGCGGAGAAAAATGATGAGTTTTACGAATTTTCAAAGACATGCAAACCCAAATTACAAAAACCTATCAGCTCACAGCAGCCAGAAGGGCCATTAGCATCAATGCTGTAAACAATAAATGCTGAAGCGATTGTGGAGAAATGCGTACCCTCGATTCTAAGGGGGACGTGGTAAGAGCCACTAATGAAAACACAAAGAAGGTGCTTTGAAAAGGGAAACACGGTGCTACCAGTCAATCAATCACACCCACTGCTGGGCCTATCACCTGAGAAAATGAGAATCCAAAAGTCACAGGCTGGCAATCCTGCACTCCAACAATATTTACCATAGCCAACACTTGGAAGCAATGAAAATGTCCATCAACCGAGGAATGCACAAAGAAGAAGTGGTCCACGTACACAGTGGAAAATTACTCCAATAAAAAATAAAAATTAAATTTAAAAATCCAACGAAAGTAAGGAGACATCAGCTTGTGTGGGTTTGTCCGGGCACACTCCACTCTAATTTATAACCGAGAAACACCACAGGCCGCAAGGGCTTTTCCCTAGTTACCAGGGTGGGGAACATAGAAAGGCTGCCGCCCTCTGGCAGTTACCTGCAAAAGCAGTTTTAAAGCCTGTGCTAATGGTCATTTCATAGGAACAAGTACTGCAGAACTGTAAATGAAACCTGCCCTCAAAATGTCTTCAGGGAGGTAACGGCCAAAACATTTCAAAAGGTGACACGTACTTTAAGAGAACACTTTGAAGAACTAAGGGGTAATCACTGCTTGAAAAATAAAAAGGACATGCCTTAAAGCTCAATTTCAACGGATTATGAGGCACATGCGAATTCAACCACAAAGAGGTATCAGCTCACACTTGTCAGAATAACCATGAGCAAGAAAACTACAAACAATAAATGCTGAAGGTGTTGTGGAGAAATGCATACCCTCAACTTCAAGGGGGACGTAAGTTGGAAAGGGCCACGAATGAGAACAGAATGGAGGTGCCTTAAAAAGGTCAACATTGAGCTACCATATGATCCAGCAGGCCCACTCCTCCACCTATAATCTAAGAAGAGAGAATTGGAAAGACACAGGCAGGCAAATCTGCATTGCCCAGTATTACAATAGCCAAGATATGGAAGTAACCAAAAAGACCACCAACAGATGGGTGGGCAAAGAAGAACTCCTCCATTTACAGATGGAATATTCGCTAGTGAAAAAAATGAAACAATGCCATTTGCAGCACCATAGATGAGTCTAGACGTAATCACGCCAAGTGTAGTAAGTGAGAAAGCAAAAGGCACATATCCTATCATATCACTTTCAGGAGTTACTTAAAAATTGATACCAATGAAGATATTTCCACAGAGAAAGGCAATCACAGATTCATTAAAAAACTTATGGTTCACCAAATAGAAAGGGATGAGGATTGGATACATTACCATATTGGGGTTAACAGAGATATACAAACCATGTGAAATATATAACCACCAAAGACGTACGGAAGACCAGGAGAAGACTGCTCAACATTGTGTCATAACCTACATTGGCAAAGGATGCGAGGAAGAATAGATACACGTATATGTGTGAAAGAACCACATCTTGCACACCTAGAACAAACAAACCATTGTAATCAAATTTGCTGGGATAAAAAATAAAAAGTAAATTACAAATATGAACAAGAAGTAATGAGACATAAAGTTAAAGGGCTTTTTCCTGGCACATTCCATTCTAATATACAACCTAGAACACCACTTCCATTAAGGCTCTGTTTCCCTAGTAACCAAATTTGGTAAAGGAGAAATGCTGCCACCTTGTGGCCGTATCCTGCAAGAGCAGCTTTAAAGTCACAGCCAATGGTCACTTAACATTCACAAGGACTCAGGGCTGTAAAGGACACTTGCCCTAAATATTTGTGCTGAAGTAGGGAATGGGCAAAAAATTCAAAACAGGCAAATGTTTCAAGAAGAGATTAGGAAGAGTTAAGTTTTACTCACACTCTTTTTAAAAAAAAGGAAAATGGATAAAAGCTCAACCTCAGGGAGTGTTAGACGCATGCAATCTAATCTACAAAAAGTTTCAACTTACACCAGTCGACTGACCATCAGCAAAAAGTCTACAAACAATAAATGCTGAAGGGGTTTTAGAGAACTGTGTACCCTCTGCCTGCTGGTGAGACGTAAAGGGGTAACAGCCAATAATGAGAACAGAAAGGAGCTGCGTTTAAAAGTAAAAATGGAGGTACTATTCAATCCAGCAGGCGCACCATTGGACCTCTCACCTGAGAAGACAAGAATCGAGAAGACACAGGCCGCAAAAGCTGCAGTGCAGCCTTATTCACAATAGCCAAGACAGTGAAGCAATCAAAATGTCCAACAACAGGTAAATGGATAAAGAAGAAGTGGTCCATGTACACAATGGAATATGAGCCATGGAAGACAATGAACCATTGCTCTTTGAGGCACCACAAATGAGTCTGGAGATAATCACGAAAGATGAGGTAAGTTGGAAAGCAAAAGACCTGTGTTCTATGATAGCACTTATAGGCGTTATCTAATAACTGACACAAATGAACATATTTCCACAGAGAAAGACACTCACAGATTTAGAAAACAAACTATGCTCATCTAAAACGACCGGTGGGGGGAATGGATAAATTAAGATTAGTGTTACTATATGTATACAAACACATATGATATACATATCTCAAAAAGACCAACCATATAGCAAGGGAAGTCTGCGGAACCCTCTGTAACATTTTACATGGGAAGAGGATCTGTACTTGAATAGACATATATAATGTACAAATGAACCAGATTGTGTACACCTAGGACAAACAATATTCTAAGCTTTACCCCAATTAAAACACTTTTAAAAACCAAGAAGAAATAATGACACATAAACTTGTGGGGGTTTCGCCACGCACATTCCAATGTAATTTACAACCTAGGAACACGACTTCCAGAAAGGCTCTGCTGCCCTACTCCCCAGATTTGGGAATGGGGAAATGCTGCCTCCTAGAGGCCGCTTCCCACAACAGCAGCTTTAAACCCATTGCTAAAGGTCACTAAATATTCACCAAACTTGCAGTTCGGGAAATGACACCTGCTCTCTAAAAAAAACGCTGGGGTGGAAAATCGACCAAATAATTCAAAAGAGGGCAACCTTCAAAGAAGACAATTTCAAGAGTTATATTGTACTGCCAATTGTTTCCTTTTTTTAACGGAAAAGAAAACGGCGGAGAAAAATGATGAGTTTTACGAATGTTCAAAGACATGCAAACCCAAATTACAAAAACCTATCAGCTCACAGCAGCCAGAAGGGCCATTAGCATCAATGCTGTAAACAATAAATGCTGAAGCGATTGTGGAGAAATGCGTACCCTCGATTCTAAGGGGGACGTGGTAAGAGCCACTAATGAAAACACAAAGAAGGTGCTTTGAAAAGGGAAACACGGTGCTACCAGTCAATCAATCACACCCACTGCTGGGCCTATCACCTGAGAAAATGAGAATCCAAAAGTCACAGGCTGGCAATCCTGCACTCCAACAATATTTACCATAGCCAACACTTGGAAGCAATGAAAATGTCCATCAACCGAGGAATGCACAAAGAAGAAGTGGTCCACGTACACAGTGGAAAATTACTCCAATAAAAAATAAAAATTAAATTTAAAAATCCAACGAAAGTAAGGAGACATCAGCTTGTGTGGGTTTGTCCGGGCACACTCCACTCTAATTTATAACCGAGAAACACCACAGGCCGCAAGGGCTTTTCCCTAGTTACCAGGGTGGGGAACATAGAAAGGCTGCCGCCCTCTGGCAGTTACCTGCAAAAGCAGTTTTAAAGCCTGTGCTAATGGTCATTTCATAGGAACAAGTACTGCAGAACTGTAAATGAAACCTGCCCTCAAAATGTCTTCAGGGAGGTAACGGCCAAAACATTTCAAAAGGTGACACGTACTTTAAGAGAACACTTTGAAGAACTAAGGGGTAATCACTGCTTGAAAAATAAAAAGGACATGCCTTAAAGCTCAATTTCAACGGATTATGAGGCACATGCGAATTCAACCACAAAGAGGTATCAGCTCACACTTGTCAGAATAACCATGAGCAAGAAAACTACAAACAATAAATGCTGAAGGTGTTGTGGAGAAATGCATACCCTCAACTTCAAGGGGGACGTAAGTTGGAAAGGGCCACGAATGAGAACAGAATGGAGGTGCCTTAAAAAGGTCAACATTGAGCTACCATATGATCCAGCAGGCCCACTCCTCCACCTATAATCTAAGAAGAGAGAATTGGAAAGACACAGGCAGGCAAATCTGCATTGCCCAGTATTACAATAGCCAAGATATGGAAGTAACCAAAAAGACCACCAACAGATGGGTGGGCAAAGAAGAACTCCTCCATTTACAGATGGAATATTCGCTAGTGAAAAAAATGAAACAATGCCATTTGCAGCACCATAGATGAGTCTAGACGTAATCACGCCAAGTGTAGTAAGTGAGAAAGCAAAAGGCACATATCCTATCATATCACTTTCAGGAGTTACTTAAAAATTGATACCAATGAAGATATTTCCACAGAGAAAGGCAATCACAGATTCATTAAAAAACTTATGGTTCACCAAATAGAAAGGGATGAGGATTGGATACATTACCATATTGGGGTTAACAGAGATATACAAACCATGTGAAATATATAACCACCAAAGACGTACGGAAGACCAGGAGAAGACTGCTCAACATTGTGTCATAACCTACATTGGCAAAGGATGCGAGGAAGAATAGATACACGTATATGTGTGAAAGAACCACATCTTGCACACCTAGAACAAACAAACCATTGTAATCAAATTTGCTGGGATAAAAAATAAAAAGTAAATTACAAATATGAACAAGAAGTAATGAGACATAAAGTTAAAGGGCTTTTTCCTGGCACATTCCATTCTAATATACAACCTAGAACACCACTTCCATTAAGGCTCTGTTTCCCTAGTAACCAAATTTGGTAAAGGAGAAATGCTGCCACCTTGTGGCCGTATCCTGCAAGAGCAGCTTTAAAGTCACAGCCAATGGTCACTTAACATTCACAAGGACTCAGGGCTGTAAAGGACACTTGCCCTAAATATTTGTGCTGAAGTAGGGAATGGGCAAAAAATTCAAAACAGGCAAATGTTTCAAGAAGAGATTAGGAAGAGTTAAGTTTTACTCACACTCTTTTTAAAAAAAAGGAAAATGGATAAAAGCTCAACCTCAGGGAGTGTTAGACGCATGCAATCTAATCTACAAAAAGTTTCAACTTACACCAGTCGACTGACCATCAGCAAAAAGTCTACAAACAATAAATGCTGAAGGGGTTTTAGAGAACTGTGTACCCTCTGCCTGCTTGTGAGACGTAAAGGGGTAACAGCCAATAATGAGAACAGAAAGGAGCTGTGTTTAAAAGTAAAAATGGAGGTACTATTCAATCCAGCAGGCGCACCATTGGACCTCTCACCTGAGAAGACAAGAATCGAGAAGACACAGGCCGCAAAAGCTGCAGTGCAGCCTTATTCACAATAGCCAAGACAGTGAAGCAATCAAAATGTCCAACAACAGGTAAATGGATAAAGAAGAAGTGGTCCATGTACACAATGGAATATGAGCCATGGAAGACAATGAACCATTGCTCTTTGAGGCACCACAAATGAGTCTGGAGATAATCACGAAAGATGAGGTAAGTTGGAAAGCAAAAGACCTGTGTTCTATGATAGCACTTATAGGCGTTATCTAATAACTGACACAAATGAACATATTTCCACAGAGAAAGACACTCACAGATTTAGAAAACAAACTATGCTCATCTAAAACGACCGGTGGGGGGAATGGATAAATTAAGATTAGTGTTACTATATGTATACAAACACATATGATATACATATCTCAAAAAGACCAACCATATAGCAAGGGAAGTCTGCGGAACCCTCTGTAACATTTTACATGGGAAGAGGATCTGTACTTGAATAGACATATATAATGTACAAATGAACCAGATTGTGTACACCTAGGACAAACAATATTCTAAGCTTTACCCCAATTAAAACACTTTTAAAAACCAAGAAGAAATAATGACACATAAACTTGTGGGGGTTTCGCCACGCACATTCCAATGTAATTTACAACCTAGGAACACGACTTCCAGAAAGGCTCTGCTGCCCTACTCCCCAGATTTGGGAATGGGGAAATGCTGCCTCCTAGAGGCCGCTTCCCACAACAGCAGCTTTAAACCCATTGCTAAAGGTCACTAAATATTCACCAAACTTGCAGTTCGGGAAATGACACCTGCTCTCTAAAAAAAACGCTGGGGTGGAAAATCGACCAAATAATTCAAAAGAGGGCAACCTTCAAAGAAGACAATTTCAAGAGTTATATTGTACTGCCAATTGTTTCCTTTTTTTAACGGAAAAGAAAACGGCGGAGAAAAATGATGAGTTTTACGAATGTTCAAAGACATGCAAACCCAAATTACAAAAACCTATCAGCTCACAGCAGCCAGAAGGGCCATTAGCATCAATGCTGTAAACAATAAATGCTGAAGCGATTGTGGAGAAATGCGTACCCTCGATTCTAAGGGGGACGTGGTAAGAGCCACTAATGAAAACACAAAGAAGGTGCTTTGAAAAGGGAAACACGGTGCTACCAGTCAATCAATCACACCCACTGCTGGGCCTATCACCTGAGAAAATGAGAATCCAAAAGTCACAGGCTGGCAATCCTGCACTCCAACAATATTTACCATAGCCAACACTTGGAAGCAATGAAAATGTCCATCAACCGAGGAATGCACAAAGAAGAAGTGGTCCACGTACACAGTGGAAAATTACTCCAATAAAAAATAAAAATTAAATTTAAAAATCCAACGAAAGTAAGGAGACATCAGCTTGTGTGGGTTTGTCCGGGCACACTCCACTCTAATTTATAACCGAGAAACACCACAGGCCGCAAGGGCTTTTCCCTAGTTACCAGGGTGGGGAACATAGAAAGGCTGCCGCCCTCTGGCAGTTACCTGCAAAAGCAGTTTTAAAGCCTGTGCTAATGGTCATTTCATAGGAACAAGTACTGCAGAACTGTAAATGAAACCTGCCCTCAAAATGTCTTCAGGGAGGTAACGGCCAAAACATTTCAAAAGGTGACACGTACTTTAAGAGAACACTTTGAAGAACTAAGGGGTAATCACTGCTTGAAAAATAAAAAGGACATGCCTTAAAGCTCAATTTCAACGGATTATGAGGCACATGCGAATTCAACCACAAAGAGGTATCAGCTCACACTTGTCAGAATAACCATGAGCAAGAAAACTACAAACAATAAATGCTGAAGGTGTTGTGGAGAAATGCATACCCTCAACTTCAAGGGGGACGTAAGTTGGAAAGGGCCACGAATGAGAACAGAATGGAGGTGCCTTAAAAAGGTCAACATTGAGCTACCATATGATCCAGCAGGCCCACTCCACCACCTATAATCTAAGAAGAGAGAATTGGAAAGACACAGGCAGGCAAATCTGCATTGCCCAGTATTACAATAGCCAAGATATGGAAGTAACCAAAAAGACCACCAACAGATGGGTGGGCAAAGAAGAACTCCTCCATTTACAGATGGAATATTCGCTAGTGAAAAAAATGAAACAATGCCATTTGCAGCACCATAGATGAGTCTAGACGTAATCACGCCAAGTGTAGTAAGTGAGAAAGCAAAAGGCACATATCCTATCATATCACTTTCAGGAGTTACTTAAAAATTGATACCAATGAAGATATTTCCACAGAGAAAGGCAATCACAGATTCATTAAAAAACTTATGGTTCACCAAATAGAAAGGGATGAGGATTGGATACATTACCATATTGGGGTTAACAGAGATATACAAACCATGTGAAATATATAACCACCAAAGACGTACGGAAGACCAGGAGAAGACTGCTCAACATTGTGTCATAACCTACATTGGCAAAGGATGCGAGGAAGAATAGATACACGTATATGTGTGAAAGAACCACATCTTGCACACCTAGAACAAACAAACCATTGTAATCAAATTTGCTGGGATAAAAAATAAAAAGTAAGTTACAAATATGAACAAGAAGTAATGAGACATAAAGTTAAAGGGCTTTTTCCTGGCACATTCCATTCTAATATACAACCTAGAACACCACTTCCATTAAGGCTCTGTTTCCCTAGTAACCAAATTTGGTAAAGGAGAAATGCTGCCACCTTGTGGCCGTATCCTGCAAGAGCAGCTTTAAAGTCACAGCCAATGGTCACTTAACATTCACAAGGACTCAGGGCTGTAAAGGACACTTGCCCTAAATATTTGTGCTGAAGTAGGGAATGGGCAAAAAATTCAAAACAGGCAAATGTTTCAAGAAGAGATTAGGAAGAGTTAAGTTTTACTCACACTCTTTTTAAAAAAAAGGAAAATGGATAAAAGCTCAACCTCAGGGAGTGTTAGACGCATGCAATCTAATCTACAAAAAGTTTCAACTTACACCAGTCGACTGACCATCAGCAAAAAGTCTACAAACAATAAATGCTGAAGGGGTTTTAGAGAACTGTGTACCCTCTGCCTGCTGGTGAGACGTAAAGGGGTAACAGCCAATAATGAGAACAGAAAGGAGCTGCGTTTAAAAGTAAAAATGGAGGTACTATTCAATCCAGCAGGCGCACCATTGGACCTCTCACCTGAGAAGACAAGAATCGAGAAGACACAGGCCGCAAAAGCTGCAGTGCAGCCTTATTCACAATAGCCAAGACAGTGAAGCAATCAAAATGTCCAACAACAGGTAAATGGATAAAGAAGAAGTGGTCCGTGTACACAATGGAATATGAGCCATGGAAGACAATGAACCATTGCTCTTTGAGGCACCACAAATGAGTCTGGAGATAATCACGAAAGATGAGGTAAGTTGGAAAGCAAAAGACCTGTGTTCTATGATAGCACTTATAGGCGTTATCTAATAACTGACACAAATGAACATATTTCCACAGAGAAAGACACTCACAGATTTAGAAAACAAACTATGCTCATCTAAAACGACAGGTGGGGGGAATGGATAAATTAAGATTAGTGTTACTATACGTATACAAACACATATGATATACATATCTCAAGAAGACCAACCATATAGCAAGGGAAGTCTGCGGAACCCTCTGTAACATTTTACATGGGAAGAGGATCTGTACTTGAATAGACATATATAATGTACAAATGAACCAGATTGTGTACACCTAGGACAAACAATATTCTAAGCTTTACCCCAATTAAAACACTTTTAAAAACCAAGAGGAAATAATGACACATAAACTTATGGAGGTTTCTCCACGCACATTCCAATGTAATTTACAACCTAGGAACACGACTTCCAGAAAGGCTCTGCTGCCCTACTCCCCAGATTTGGGAATGGAGAAATGCTGCCTCCTTGAGGCCACTTCCCACAACAGCAGCTTTAAACCCATTGCTAAAGGTCACTAAATATTCACCAAACTTGCAGTTCGGGAAATGACACCTGCTCTCTAAAAAAACGCTGGGGTGGAAAATCGACCAAATAACTCAAAAGAGGGCAACCTTCAAAGAAGACTATTTCAAGAGTTATATCGTACTGCCAATTGTTTCCTTTTTTTAACGGAAAAGAAAACGGCGGAGAAAAATGATGAGTTTTACGAATTTTCAAAGACATGCAAACCCAAATTACAAAAACCTATCAGCTCACAGCAGCCAGAAGGGCCATTAGCATCAATGCTGTAAACAATAAATGCTGAAGCGATTGTGGAGAAATGCGTACCCTCGATTCTAAGGGGGACGTGGTAAGAGCCACTAATGAAAACACAAAGAAGGTGCTTTGAAAAGGGAAACACGGTGCTACCAGTCAATCAATCACACCCACCGCTGGGCCTATCACCTGAGAAAATGAGAATCCAAAAGTCACAGGCTGGCAATCCTGCACTCCAACAATATTTACCATAGCCAACACTTGGAAGCAATGAAAATGTCCATCAACCGAGGAATGCACAAAGAAGAAGTGGTCCACGTACACAGTGGAAAATTACTCCAATAAAAAATAAAAATTAAATTTAAAAATCCAACGAAAGTAAGGAGACATCAGCTTGTGTGGGTTTGTCCGGGCACACTCCACTCTAATTTATAACCGAGAAACACCACAGGCCGCAAGGGCTTTTCCCTAGTTACCAGGGTGGGGAACATAGAAAGGCTGCCGCCCTCTGGCAGTTACCTGCAAAAGCAGTTTTAAAGCCTGTGCTAATGGTCATTTCATAGGAACAAGTACTGCAGAACTGTAAATGAAACCTGCCCTCAAAATGTCTTCAGGGAGGTAACGGCCAAAACATTTCAAAAGGTGACACGTACTTTAAGAGAACACTTTGAAGAACTAAGGGGTAATCACTGCTTGAAAAATAAAAAGGACATGCCTTAAAGCTCAATTTCAACGGATTATGAGGCACATGCGAATTCAACCACAAAGAGGTATCAGCTCACACTTGTCAGAATAACCATGAGCAAGAAAACTACAAACAATAAATGCTGAAGGTGTTGTGGAGAAATGCATACCCTCAACTTCAAGGGGGACGTAAGTTGGAAAGGGCCACGAATGAGAACAGAATGGAGGTGCCTTAAAAAGGTCAACATTGAGCTACCATATGATCCAGCAGGCCCACTCCTCCACCTATAATCTAAGAAGAGAGAATTGGAAAGACACAGGCAGGCAAATCTGCATTGCCCAGTATTACAATAGCCAAGATATGGAAGTAACCAAAAAGACCACCAACAGATGGGTGGGCAAAGAAGAACTCCTCCATTTACAGATGGAATATTCGCTAGTGAAAAAAATGAAACAATGCCATTTGCAGCACCATAGATGAGTCTAGACGTAATCACGCCAAGTGTAGTAAGTGAGAAAGCAAAAGGCACATATCCTATCATATCACTTTCAGGAGTTACTTAAAAATTGATACCAATGAAGATATTTCCACAGAGAAAGGCAATCACAGATTCATTAAAAAACTTATGGTTCACCAAATAGAAAGGGATGAGGATTGGATACATTACCATATTGGGGTTAACAGAGATATACAAACCATGTGAAATATATAACCACCAAAGACGTACGGAAGACCAGGAGAAGACTGCTCAACATTGTGTCATAACCTACATTGGCAAAGGATGCGAGGAAGAATAGATACACGTATATGTGTGAAAGAACCACATCTTGCACACCTAGAACAAACAAACCATTGTAATCAAATTTGCTGGGATAAAAAATAAAAAGTAAATTACAAATATGAACAAGAAGTAATGAGACATAAAGTTAAAGGGCTTTTTCCTGGCACATTCCATTCTAATATACAACCTAGAACACCACTTCCATTAAGGCTCTGTTTCCCTAGTAACCAAATTTGGTAAAGGAGAAATGCTGCCACCTTGTGGCCGTATCCTGCAAGAGCAGCTTTAAAGTCACAGCCAATGGTCACTTAACATTCACAAGGACTCAGGGCTGTAAAGGACACTTGCCCTAAATATTTGTGCTGAAGTAGGGAATGGGCAAAAAATTCAAAACAGGCAAATGTTTCAAGAAGAGATTAGGAAGAGTTAAGTTTTACTCACACTCTTTTTAAAAAAAAGGAAAATGGATAAAAGCTCAACCTCAGGGAGTGTTAGACGCATGCAATCTAATCTACAAAAAGTTTCAACTTACACCAGTCGACTGACCATCAGCAAAAAGTCTACAAACAATAAATGCTGAAGGGGTTTTAGAGAACTGTGTACCCTCTGCCTGCTGGTGAGACGTAAAGGGGTAACAGCCAATAATGAGAACAGAAAGGAGCTGCGTTTAAAAGTAAAAATGGAGGTACTATTCAATCCAGCAGGCGCACCATTGGACCTCTCACCTGAGAAGACAAGAATCGAGAAGACACAGGCCGCAAAAGCTGCAGTGCAGCCTTATTCACAATAGCCAAGACAGTGAAGCAATCAAAATGTCCAACAACAGGTAAATGGATAAAGAAGAAGTGGTCCATGTACACAATGGAATATGAGCCATGGAAGACAATGAACCATTGCTCTTTGAGGCACCACAAATGAGTCTGGAGATAATCACGAAAGATGAGGTAAGTTGGAAAGCAAAAGACCTGTGTTCTATGATAGCACTTATAGGCGTTATCTAATAACTGACACAAATGAACATATTTCCACAGAGAAAGACACTCACAGATTTAGAAAACAAACTATGCTCATCTAAAACGACCGGTGGGGGGAATGGATAAATTAAGATTAGTGTTACTATATGTATACAAACACATATGATATACATATCTCAAAAAGACCAACCATATAGCAAGGGAAGTCTGCGGAACCCTCTGTAACATTTTACATGGGAAGAGGATCTGTACTTGAATAGACATATATAATGTACAAATGAACCAGATTGTGTACACCTAGGACAAACAATATTCTAAGCTTTACCCCAATTAAAACACTTTTAAAAACCAAGAAGAAATAATGACACATAAACTTGTGGGGGTTTCGCCACGCACATTCCAATGTAATTTACAACCTAGGAACACGACTTCCAGAAAGGCTCTGCTGCCCTACTCCCCAGATTTGGGAATGGGGAAATGCTGCCTCCTAGAGGCCGCTTCCCACAACAGCAGCTTTAAACCCATTGCTAAAGGTCACTAAATATTCACCAAACTTGCAGTTCGGGAAATGACACCTGCTCTCTAAAAAAAACGCTGGGGTGGAAAATCGACCAAATAATTCAAAAGAGGGCAACCTTCAAAGAAGACAATTTCAAGAGTTATATTGTACTGCCAATTGTTTCCTTTTTTTAACGGAAAAGAAAACGGCGGAGAAAAATGATGAGTTTTACGAATGTTCAAAGACATGCAAACCCAAATTACAAAAACCTATCAGCTCACAGCAGCCAGAAGGGCCATTAGCATCAATGCTGTAAACAATAAATGCTGAAGCGATTGTGGAGAAATGCGTACCCTCGATTCTAAGGGGGACGTGGTAAGAGCCACTAATGAAAACACAAAGAAGGTGCTTTGAAAAGGGAAACACGGTGCTACCAGTCAATCAATCACACCCACTGCTGGGCCTATCACCTGAGAAAATGAGAATCCAAAAGTCACAGGCTGGCAATCCTGCACTCCAACAATATTTACCATAGCCAACACTTGGAAGCAATGAAAATGTCCATCAACCGAGGAATGCACAAAGAAGAAGTGGTCCACGTACACAGTGGAAAATTACTCCAATAAAAAATAAAAATTAAATTTAAAAATCCAACGAAAGTAAGGAGACATCAGCTTGTGTGGGTTTGTCCGGGCACACTCCACTCTAATTTATAACCGAGAAACACCACAGGCCGCAAGGGCTTTTCCCTAGTTACCAGGGTGGGGAACATAGAAAGGCTGCCGCCCTCTGGCAGTTACCTGCAAAAGCAGTTTTAAAGCCTGTGCTAATGGTCATTTCATAGGAACAAGTACTGCAGAACTGTAAATGAAACCTGCCCTCAAAATGTCTTCAGGGAGGTAACGGCCAAAACATTTCAAAAGGTGACACGTACTTTAAGAGAACACTTTGAAGAACTAAGGGGTAATCACTGCTTGAAAAATAAAAAGGACATGCCTTAAAGCTCAATTTCAACGGATTATGAGGCACATGCGAATTCAACCACAAAGAGGTATCAGCTCACACTTGTCAGAATAACCATGAGCAAGAAAACTACAAACAATAAATGCTGAAGGTGTTGTGGAGAAATGCATACCCTCAACTTCAAGGGGGACGTAAGTTGGAAAGGGCCACGAATGAGAACAGAATGGAGGTGCCTTAAAAAGGTCAACATTGAGCTACCATATGATCCAGCAGGCCCACTCCACCACCTATAATCTAAGAAGAGAGAATTGGAAAGACACAGGCAGGCAAATCTGCATTGCCCAGTATTACAATAGCCAAGATATGGAAGTAACCAAAAAGACCACCAACAGATGGGTGGGCAAAGAAGAACTCCTCCATTTACAGATGGAATATTCGCTAGTGAAAAAAATGAAACAATGCCATTTGCAGCACCATAGATGAGTCTAGACGTAATCACGCCAAGTGTAGTAAGTGAGAAAGCAAAAGGCACATATCCTATCATATCACTTTCAGGAGTTACTTAAAAATTGATACCAATGAAGATATTTCCACAGAGAAAGGCAATCACAGATTCATTAAAAAACTTATGGTTCACCAAATAGAAAGGGATGAGGATTGGATACATTACCATATTGGGGTTAACAGAGATATACAAACCATGTGAAATATATAACCACCAAAGACGTACGGAAGACCAGGAGAAGACTGCTCAACATTGTGTCATAACCTACATTGGCAAAGGATGCGAGGAAGAATAGATACACGTATATGTGTGAAAGAACCACATCTTGCACACCTAGAACAAACAAACCATTGTAATCAAATTTGCTGGGATAAAAAATAAAAAGTAAGTTACAAATATGAACAAGAAGTAATGAGACATAAAGTTAAAGGGCTTTTTCCTGGCACATTCCATTCTAATATACAACCTAGAACACCACTTCCATTAAGGCTCTGTTTCCCTAGTAACCAAATTTGGTAAAGGAGAAATGCTGCCACCTTGTGGCCGTATCCTGCAAGAGCAGCTTTAAAGTCACAGCCAATGGTCACTTAACATTCACAAGGACTCAGGGCTGTAAAGGACACTTGCCCTAAATATTTGTGCTGAAGTAGGGAATGGGCAAAAAATTCAAAACAGGCAAATGTTTCAAGAAGAGATTAGGAAGAGTTAAGTTTTACTCACACTCTTTTTAAAAAAAAGGAAAATGGATAAAAGCTCAACCTCAGGGAGTGTTAGACGCATGCAATCTAATCTACAAAAAGTTTCAACTTACACCAGTCGACTGACCATCAGCAAAAAGTCTACAAACAATAAATGCTGAAGGGGTTTTAGAGAACTGTGTACCCTCTGCCTGCTTGTGAGACGTAAAGGGGTAACAGCCAATAATGAGAACAGAAAGGAGCTGTGTTTAAAAGTAAAAATGGAGGTACTATTCAATCCAGCAGGCGCACCATTGGACCTCTCACCTGAGAAGACAAGAATCGAGAAGACACAGGCCGCAAAAGCTGCAGTGCAGCCTTATTCACAATAGCCAAGACAGTGAAGCAATCAAAATGTCCAACAACAGGTAAATGGATAAAGAAGAAGTGGTCCATGTACACAATGGAATATGAGCCATGGAAGACAATGAACCATTGCTCTTTGAGGCACCACAAATGAGTCTGGAGATAATCACGAAAGATGAGGTAAGTTGGAAAGCAAAAGACCTGTGTTCTATGATAGCACTTATAGGCGTTATCTAATAACTGACACAAATGAACATATTTCCACAGAGAAAGACACTCACAGATTTAGAAAACAAACTATGCTCATCTAAAACGACAGGTGGGGGGAATGGATAAATTAAGATTAGTGTTACTATATGTATACAAACACATATGATATACATATCTCAAGAAGACCAACCATATAGCAAGGGAAGTCTGCGGAACCCTCTGTAACATTTTACATGGGAAGAGGATCTGTACTTGAATAGACATATATAATGTACAAATGAACCAGATTGTGTACACCTAGGACAAACAATATTCTAAGCTTTACCCCAATTAAAACACTTTTAAAAACCAAGAAGAAATAATGACACATAAACTTGTGGGGGTTTCGCCACGCACATTCCAATGTAATTTACAACCTAGGAACACGACTTCCAGAAAGGCTCTGCTGCCCTACTCCCCAGATTTGGGAATGGGGAAATGCTGCCTCCTAGAGGCCGCTTCCCACAACAGCAGCTTTAAACCCATTGCTAAAGGTCACTAAATATTCACCAAACTTGCAGTTCGGGAAATGACACCTGCTCTCTAAAAAAACGCTGGGGTGGAAAATCGACCAAATAATTCAAAAGAGGGCAACCTTCAAAGAAGACAATTTCAAGAGTTATATTGTACTGCCAATTGTTTCCTTTTTTTAATGGAAAAGAAAACGGCGGAGAAAAATGATGAGTTTTACGAATGTTCAAAGACATGCAAACCCAAATTACAAAAACCTATCAGCTCACAGCAGCCAGAAGGGCCATTAGCATCAATGCTGTAAACAATAAATGCTGAAGCGATTGTGGAGAAATGCGTACCCTCGATTCTAAGGGGGACGTGGTAAGAGCCACTAATGAAAACACAAAGAAGGTGCTTTGAAAAGGGAAACACGGTGCTACCAGTCAATCAATCACACCCACTGCTGGGCCTATCACCTGAGAAAATGAGAATCCAAAAGTCACAGGCTGGCAATCCTGCACTCCAACAATATTTACCATAGCCAACACTTGGAAGCAATGAAAATGTCCATCAACCGAGGAATGCACAAAGAAGAAGTGGTCCACGTACACAGTGGAAAATTACTCCAATAAAAAATAAAAATTAAATTTAAAAATCCAACGAAAGTAAGGAGACATCAGCTTGTGTGGGTTTGTCCGGGCACACTCCACTCTAATTTATAACCGAGAAACACCACAGGCCGCAAGGGCTTTTCCCTAGTTACCAGGGTGGGGAACATAGAAAGGCTGCCGCCCTCTGGCAGTTACCTGCAAAAGCAGTTTTAAAGCCTGTGCTAATGGTCATTTCATAGGAACAAGTACTGCAGAACTGTAAATGAAACCTGCCCTCAAAATGTCTTCAGGGAGGTAACGGCCAAAACATTTCAAAAGGTGACACGTACTTTAAGAGAACACTTTGAAGAACTAAGGGGTAATCACTGCTTGAAAAATAAAAAGGACATGCCTTAAAGCTCAATTTCAACGGATTATGAGGCACATGCGAATTCAACCACAAAGAGGTATCAGCTCACACTTGTCAGAATAACCATGAGCAAGAAAACTACAAACAATAAATGCTGAAGGTGTTGTGGAGAAATGCATACCCTCAACTTCAAGGGGGACGTAAGTTGGAAAGGGCCACGAATGAGAACAGAATGGAGGTGCCTTAAAAAGGTCAACATTGAGCTACCATATGATCCAGCAGGCCCACTCCACCACCTATAATCTAAGAAGAGAGAATTGGAAAGACACAGGCAGGCAAATCTGCATTGCCCAGTATTACAATAGCCAAGATATGGAAGTAACCAAAAAGACCACCAACAGATGGGTGGGCAAAGAAGAACTCCTCCATTTACAGATGGAATATTCGCTAGTGAAAAAAATGAAACAATGCCATTTGCAGCACCATAGATGAGTCTAGACGTAATCACGCCAAGTGTAGTAAGTGAGAAAGCAAAAGGCACATATCCTATCATATCACTTTCAGGAGTTACTTAAAAATTGATACCAATGAAGATATTTCCACAGAGAAAGGCAATCACAGATTCATTAAAAAACTTATGGTTCACCAAATAGAAAGGGATGAGGATTGGATACATTACCATATTGGGGTTAACAGAGATATACAAACCATGTGAAATATATAACCACCAAAGACGTACGGAAGACCAGGAGAAGACTGCTCAACATTGTGTCATAACCTACATTGGCAAAGGATGCGAGGAAGAATAGATACACGTATATGTGTGAAAGAACCACATCTTGCACACCTAGAACAAACAAACCATTGTAATCAAATTTGCTGCGATAAAAAATAAAAAGTAAGTTACAAATATGAACAAGAAGTAATGAGACATAAAGTTAAAGGGCTTTTTCCTGGCACATTCCATTCTAATATACAACCTAGAACACCACTTCCATTAAGGCTCTGTTTCCCTAGTAACCAAATTTGGTAAAGGAGAAATGCTGCCACCTTGTGGCCGTATCCTGCAAGAGCAGCTTTAAAGTCACAGCCAATGGTCACTTAACATTCACAAGGACTCAGGGCTGTAAAGGACACTTGCCCTAAATATTTGTGCTGAAGTAGGGAATGGGCAAAAAATTCAAAACAGGCAAATGTTTCAAGAAGAGATTAGGAAGAGTTAAGTTTTACTCACACTCTTTTTTAAAAAAAGGAAAATGGATAAAAGCTCAACCTCAGGGAGTGTTAGATGCATGCAATCTAATCTACAAAAAGTTTCAACTTACACCAGTCGGCTGACCATCAGCAAAAAGTCTACAAACAATAAATGCTGAAGGGGTTTTAGAGAACTGTGTACCCTCTGCCTGCTGGTGAGACGTAAAGGGGTAACAGCCAATAATGAGAACAGAAAGGAGCTGCGTTTAAAAGTAAAAATGGAGGTACTATTCAATCCAGCAGGCGCACCATTGGACCTCTCACCTGAGAAGACAATCGAGAAGACACAGGCCGCAAAAGCTGCAGTGCAGCCTTATTCACAATAGCCAAGACAGTGAAGCAATCAAAATGTCCAACAACAGGTAAATGGATAAAGAAGAAGTGGTCCGTGTACACAATGGAATATTAGCCATGGAAGACAATGAACCATTGCTCTTTGAGGCACCACAAATGAGTCTGGAGATAATCACGAAAGATGAGGTAAGTTGGAAAGCAAAAGACCTGTGTTCTATGATAGCACTTATAGGCGTTATCTAATAACTGACACAAATGAACATATTTCCACAGAGAAAGACACTCACAGATTTAGAAAACAAACTATGCTCATCTAAAACGACAGGTGGGGGGAATGGATAAATTAAGATTAGTGTTACTATACGTATACAAACACATATGATATACATATCTCAAGAAGACCAACCATATAGCAAGGGAAGTCTGCGGAACCCTCTGTAACATTTTACATGGGAAGAGGATCTGTACTTGAATAGACATATATAATGTACAAATGAACCAGATTGTGTACACCTAGGACAAACAATATTCTAAGCTTTACCCCAATTAAAACACTTTTAAAAACCAAGAGGAAATAATGACACATAAACTTATGGAGGTTTCTCCACGCACATTCCAATGTAATTTACAACCTAGGAACACGACTTCCAGAAAGGCTCTGCTGCCCTACTCCCCAGATTTGGGAATGGAGAAATGCTGCCTCCTTGAGGCCACTTCCCACAACAGCAGCTTTAAACCCATTGCTAAAGGTCACTAAATATTCACCAAACTTGCAGTTCGGGAAATGACACCTGCTCTCTAAAAAAACGCTGGGGTGGAAAATCGACCAAATAACTCAAAAGAGGGCAACCTTCAAAGAAGACTATTTCAAGAGTTATATCGTACTGCCAATTGTTTCCTTTTTTTAACGGAAAAGAAAACGGCAGAGAAAAATGATGAGTTTTACGAATTTTCAAAGACATGCAAACCCAAATTACAAAAACCTATCAGCTCACAGCAGCCAGAAGGGCCATTAGCATCAATGCTGTAAACAATAAATGCTGAAGCGATTGTGGAGAAATGCGTACCCTCGATTCTAAGGGGGACGTGGTAAGAGCCACTAATGAAAACACAAAGAAGGTGCTTTGAAAAGGGAAACACGGTGCTACCAGTCAATCAATCACACCCACCGCTGGGCCTATCACCTGAGAAAATGAGAATCCAAAAGTCACAGGCTGGCAATCCTGCACTCCAACAATATTTACCATAGCCAACACTTGGAAGCAATGAAAATGTCCATCAACCGAGGAATGCACAAAGAAGAAGTGGTCCACGTACACAGTGGAAAATTACTCCAATAAAAAATAAAAATTAAATTTAAAAATCCAACGAAAGTAAGGAGACATCAGCTTGTGTGGGTTTGTCCGGGCACACTCCACTCTAATTTATAACCGAGAAACACCACAGGCCGCAAGGGCTTTTCCCTAGTTACCAGGGTGGGGAACATAGAAAGGCTGCCGCCCTCTGGCAGTTACCTGCAAAAGCAGTTTTAAAGCCTGTGCTAATGGTCATTTCATAGGAACAAGTACTGCAGAACTGTAAATGAAACCTGCCCTCAAAATGTCTTCAGGGAGGTAACGGCCAAAACATTTCAAAAGGTGACACGTACTTTAAGAGAACACTTTGAAGAACTAAGGGGTAATCACTGCTTGAAAAATAAAAAGGACATGCCTTAAAGCTCAATTTCAACGGATTATGAGGCACATGCGAATTCAACCACAAAGAGGTATCAGCTCACACTTGTCAGAATAACCATGAGCAAGAAAACTACAAACAATAAATGCTGAAGGTGTTGTGGAGAAATGCATACCCTCAACTTCAAGGGGGACGTAAGTTGGAAAGGGCCACGAATGAGAACAGAATGGAGGTGCCTTAAAAAGGTCAACATTGAGCTACCATATGATCCAGCAGGCCCACTCCTCCACCTATAATCTAAGAAGAGAGAATTGGAAAGACACAGGCAGGCAAATCTGCATTGCCCAGTATTACAATAGCCAAGATATGGAAGTAACCAAAAAGACCACCAACAGATGGGTGGGCAAAGAAGAACTCCTCCATTTACAGATGGAATATTCGCTAGTGAAAAAAATGAAACAATGCCATTTGCAGCACCATAGATGAGTCTAGACGTAATCACGCCAAGTGTAGTAAGTGAGAAAGCAAAAGGCACATATCCTATCATATCACTTTCAGGAGTTACTTAAAAATTGATACCAATGAAGATATTTCCACAGAGAAAGGCAATCACAGATTCATTAAAAAACTTATGGTTCACCAAATAGAAAGGGATGAGGATTGGATACATTACCATATTGGGGTTAACAGAGATATACAAACCATGTGAAATATATAACCACCAAAGACGTACGGAAGACCAGGAGAAGACTGCTCAACATTGTGTCATAACCTACATTGGCAAAGGATGCGAGGAAGAATAGATACACGTATATGTGTGAAAGAACCACATCTTGCACACCTAGAACAAACAAACCATTGTAATCAAATTTGCTGGGATAAAAAATAAAAAGTAAATTACAAATATGAACAAGAAGTAATGAGACATAAAGTTAAAGGGCTTTTTCCTGGCACATTCCATTCTAATATACAACCTAGAACACCACTTCCATTAAGGCTCTGTTTCCCTAGTAACCAAATTTGGTAAAGGAGAAATGCTGCCACCTTGTGGCCGTATCCTGCAAGAGCAGCTTTAAAGTCACAGCCAATGGTCACTTAACATTCACAAGGACTCAGGGCTGTAAAGGACACTTGCCCTAAATATTTGTGCTGAAGTAGGGAATGGGCAAAAAATTCAAAACAGGCAAATGTTTCAAGAAGAGATTAGGAAGAGTTAAGTTTTACTCACACTCTTTTTAAAAAAAAGGAAAATGGATAAAAGCTCAACCTCAGGGAGTGTTAGACGCATGCAATCTAATCTACAAAAAGTTTCAACTTACACCAGTCGACTGACCATCAGCAAAAAGTCTACAAACAATAAATGCTGAAGGGGTTTTAGAGAACTGTGTACCCTCTGCCTGCTGGTGAGACGTAAAGGGGTAACAGCCAATAATGAGAACAGAAAGGAGCTGTGTTTAAAAGTAAAAATGGAGGTACTATTCAATCCAGCAGGCGCACCATTGGACCTCTCACCTGAGAAGACAAGAATCGAGAAGACACAGGCCGCAAAAGCTGCAGTGCAGCCTTATTCACAATAGCCAAGACAGTGAAGCAATCAAAATGTCCAACAACAGGTAAATGGATAAAGAAGAAGTGGTCCATGTACACAATGGAATATGAGCCATGGAAGACAATGAACCATTGCTCTTTGAGGCACCACAAATGAGTCTGGAGATAATCACGAAAGATGAGGTAAGTTGGAAAGCAAAAGACCTGTGTTCTATGATAGCACTTATAGGCGTTATCTAATAACTGACACAAATGAACATATTTCCACAGAGAAAGACACTCACAGATTTAGAAAACAAACTATGCTCATCTAAAACGACCGGTGGGGGGAATGGATAAATTAAGATTAGTGTTACTATATGTATACAAACACATATGATATACATATCTCAAAAAGACCAACCATATAGCAAGGGAAGTCTGCGGAACCCTCTGTAACATTTTACATGGGAAGAGGATCTGTACTTGAATAGACATATATAATGTACAAATGAACCAGATTGTGTACACCTAGGACAAACAATATTCTAAGCTTTACCCCAATTAAAACACTTTTAAAAACCAAGAAGAAATAATGACACATAAACTTGTGGGGGTTTCGCCACGCACATTCCAATGTAATTTACAACCTAGGAACACGACTTCCAGAAAGGCTCTGCTGCCCTACTCCCCAGATTTGGGAATGGGGAAATGCTGCCTCCTAGAGGCCGCTTCCCACAACAGCAGCTTTAAACCCATTGCTAAAGGTCACTAAATATTCACCAAACTTGCAGTTCGGGAAATGACACCTGCTCTCTAAAAAAAACGCTGGGGTGGAAAATCGACCAAATAATTCAAAAGAGGGCAACCTTCAAAGAAGACAATTTCAAGAGTTATATTGTACTGCCAATTGTTTCCTTTTTTTAACGGAAAAGAAAACGGCGGAGAAAAATGATGAGTTTTACGAATGTTCAAAGACATGCAAACCCAAATTACAAAAACCTATCAGCTCACAGCAGCCAGAAGGGCCATTAGCATCAATGCTGTAAACAATAAATGCTGAAGCGATTGTGGAGAAATGCGTACCCTCGATTCTAAGGGGGACGTGGTAAGAGCCACTAATGAAAACACAAAGAAGGTGCTTTGAAAAGGGAAACACGGTGCTACCAGTCAATCAATCACACCCACTGCTGGGCCTATCACCTGAGAAAATGAGAATCCAAAAGTCACAGGCTGGCAATCCTGCACTCCAACAATATTTACCATAGCCAACACTTGGAAGCAATGAAAATGTCCATCAACCGAGGAATGCACAAAGAAGAAGTGGTCCACGTACACAGTGGAAAATTACTCCAATAAAAAATAAAAATTAAATTTAAAAATCCAACGAAAGTAAGGAGACATCAGCTTGTGTGGGTTTGTCCGGGCACACTCCACTCTAATTTATAACCGAGAAACACCACAGGCCGCAAGGGCTTTTCCCTAGTTACCAGGGTGGGGAACATAGAAAGGCTGCCGCCCTCTGGCAGTTACCTGCAAAAGCAGTTTTAAAGCCTGTGCTAATGGTCATTTCATAGGAACAAGTACTGCAGAACTGTAAATGAAACCTGCCCTCAAAATGTCTTCAGGGAGGTAACGGCCAAAACATTTCAAAAGGTGACACGTACTTTAAGAGAACACTTTGAAGAACTAAGGGGTAATCACTGCTTGAAAAATAAAAAGGACATGCCTTAAAGCTCAATTTCAACGGATTATGAGGCACATGCGAATTCAACCACAAAGAGGTATCAGCTCACACTTGTCAGAATAACCATGAGCAAGAAAACTACAAACAATAAATGCTGAAGGTGTTGTGGAGAAATGCATACCCTCAACTTCAAGGGGGACGTAAGTTGGAAAGGGCCACGAATGAGAACAGAATGGAGGTGCCTTAAAAAGGTCAACATTGAGCTACCATATGATCCAGCAGGCCCACTCCACCACCTATAATCTAAGAAGAGAGAATTGGAAAGACACAGGCAGGCAAATCTGCATTGCCCAGTATTACAATAGCCAAGATATGGAAGTAACCAAAAAGACCACCAACAGATGGGTGGGCAAAGAAGAACTCCTCCATTTACAGATGGAATATTCGCTAGTGAAAAAAATGAAACAATGCCATTTGCAGCACCATAGATGAGTCTAGACGTAATCACGCCAAGTGTAGTAAGTGAGAAAGCAAAAGGCACATATCCTATCATATCACTTTCAGGAGTTACTTAAAAATTGATACCAATGAAGATATTTCCACAGAGAAAGGCAATCACAGATTCATTAAAAAACTTATGGTTCACCAAATAGAAAGGGATGAGGATTGGATACATTACCATATTGGGGTTAACAGAGATATACAAACCATGTGAAATATATAACCACCAAAGACGTACGGAAGACCAGGAGAAGACTGCTCAACATTGTGTCATAACCTACATTGGCAAAGGATGCGAGGAAGAATAGATACACGTATATGTGTGAAAGAACCACATCTTGCACACCTAGAACAAACAAACCATTGTAATCAAATTTGCTGGGATAAAAAATAAAAAGTAAGTTACAAATATGAACAAGAAGTAATGAGACATAAAGTTAAAGGGCTTTTTCCTGGCACATTCCATTCTAATATACAACCTAGAACACCACTTCCATTAAGGCTCTGTTTCCCTAGTAACCAAATTTGGTAAAGGAGAAATGCTGCCACCTTGTGGCCGTATCCTGCAAGAGCAGCTTTAAAGTCACAGCCAATGGTCACTTAACATTCACAAGGACTCAGGGCTGTAAAGGACACTTGCCCTAAATATTTGTGCTGAAGTAGGGAATGGGCAAAAAATTCAAAACAGGCAAATGTTTCAAGAAGAGATTAGGAAGAGTTAAGTTTTACTCACACTCTTTTTAAAAAAAAGGAAAATGGATAAAAGCTCAACCTCAGGGAGTGTTAGACGCATGCAATCTAATCTACAAAAAGTTTCAACTTACACCAGTCGGCTGACCATAAGCAAAAAGTCTACAAACAATAAATGCTGAAGGGGTTTTAGAGAACTGTGTACCCTCTGCCTGCTGGTGAGACGTAAAGGGGTAACAGCCAATAATGAGAACAGAAAGGAGCTGCGTTTAAAAGTAAAAATGGAGGTACTATTCAATCCAGCAGGCGCACCATTGGACCTCTCACCTGAGAAGACAATCGAGAAGACACAGGCCGCAAAAGCTGCAGTGCAGCCTTATTCACAATAGCCAAGACAGTGAAGCAATCAAAATGTCCAACAACAGGTAAATGGATAAAGAAGAAGTGGTCCGTGTACACAATGGAATATGAGCCATGGAAGACAATGAACCATTGCTCTTTGAGGCACCACAAATGAGTCTGGAGATAATCACGAAAGATGAGGTAAGTTGGAAAGCAAAAGACCTGTGTTCTATGATAGCACTTATAGGCGTTATCTAATAACTGACACAAATGAACATATTTCCACAGAGAAAGACACTCACAGATTTAGAAAACAAACTATGCTCATCTAAAACGACAGGTGGGGGGAATGGATAAATTAAGATTAGTGTTACTATACGTATACAAACACATATGATATACATATCTCAAGAAGACCAACCATATAGCAAGGGAAGTCTGCGGAACCCTCTGTAACATTTTACATGGGAAGAGGATCTGTACTTGAATAGACATATATAATGTACAAATGAACCAGATTGTGTACACCTAGGACAAACAATATTCTAAGCTTTACCCCAATTAAAACACTTTTAAAAACCAAGAGGAAATAATGACACATAAACTTATGGAGGTTTCTCCACGCACATTCCAATGTAATTTACAACCTAGGAACACGACTTCCAGAAAGGCTCTGCTGCCCTACTCCCCAGATTTGGGAATGGAGAAATGCTGCCTCCTTGAGGCCACTTCCCACAACAGCAGCTTTAAACCCATTGCTAAAGGTCACTAAATATTCACCAAACTTGCAGTTCGGGAAATGACACCTGCTCTCTAAAAAAACGCTGGGGTGGAAAATCGACCAAATAACTCAAAAGAGGGCAACCTTCAAAGAAGACTATTTCAAGAGTTATATCGTACTGCCAATTGTTTCCTTTTTTTAACGGAAAAGAAAACGGCGGAGAAAAATGATGAGTTTTACGAATTTTCAAAGACATGCAAACCCAAATTACAAAAACCTATCAGCTCACAGCAGCCAGAAGGGCCATTAGCATCAATGCTGTAAACAATAAATGCTGAAGCGATTGTGGAGAAATGCGTACCCTCGATTCTAAGGGGGACGTGGTAAGAGCCACTAATGAAAACACAAAGAAGGTGCTTTGAAAAGGGAAACACGGTGCTACCAGTCAATCAATCACACCCACCGCTGGGCCTATCACCTGAGAAAATGAGAATCCAAAAGTCACAGGCTGGCAATCCTGCACTCCAACAATATTTACCATAGCCAACACTTGGAAGCAATGAAAATGTCCATCAACCGAGGAATGCACAAAGAAGAAGTGGTCCACGTACACAGTGGAAAATTACTCCAATAAAAAATAAAAATTAAATTTAAAAATCCAACGAAAGTAAGGAGACATCAGCTTGTGTGGGTTTGTCCGGGCACACTCCACTCTAATTTATAACCGAGAAACACCACAGGCCGCAAGGGCTTTTCCCTAGTTACCAGGGTGGGGAACATAGAAAGGCTGCCGCCCTCTGGCAGTTACCTGCAAAAGCAGTTTTAAAGCCTGTGCTAATGGTCATTTCATAGGAACAAGTACTGCAGAACTGTAAATGAAACCTGCCCTCAAAATGTCTTCAGGGAGGTAACGGCCAAAACATTTCAAAAGGTGACACGTACTTTAAGAGAACACTTTGAAGAACTAAGGGGTAATCACTGCTTGAAAAATAAAAAGGACATGCCTTAAAGCTCAATTTCAACGGATTATGAGGCACATGCGAATTCAACCACAAAGAGGTATCAGCTCACACTTGTCAGAATAACCATGAGCAAGAAAACTACAAACAATAAATGCTGAAGGTGTTGTGGAGAAATGCATACCCTCAACTTCAAGGGGGACGTAAGTTGGAAAGGGCCACGAATGAGAACAGAATGGAGGTGCCTTAAAAAGGTCAACATTGAGCTACCATATGATCCAGCAGGCCCACTCCTCCACCTATAATCTAAGAAGAGAGAATTGGAAAGACACAGGCAGGCAAATCTGCATTGCCCAGTATTACAATAGCCAAGATATGGAAGTAACCAAAAAGACCACCAACAGATGGGTGGGCAAAGAAGAACTCCTCCATTTACAGATGGAATATTCGCTAGTGAAAAAAATGAAACAATGCCATTTGCAGCACCATAGATGAGTCTAGACGTAATCACGCCAAGTGTAGTAAGTGAGAAAGCAAAAGGCACATATCCTATCATATCACTTTCAGGAGTTACTTAAAAATTGATACCAATGAAGATATTTCCACAGAGAAAGGCAATCACATATTCATTAAAAAACTTATGGTTCACCAAATAGAAAGGGATGAGGATTGGATACATTACCATATTGGGGTTAACAGAGATATACAAACCATGTGAAATATATAACCACCAAAGACGTACGGAAGACCAGGAGAAGACTGCTCAACATTGTGTCATAACCTACATTGGCAAAGGATGCGAGGAAGAATAGATACACGTATATGTGTGAAAGAACCACATCTTGCACACCTAGAACAAACAAACCATTGTAATCAAATTTGCTGGGATAAAAAATAAAAAGTAAATTACAAATATGAACAAGAAGTAATGAGACATAAAGTTAAAGGGCTTTTTCCTGGCACATTCCATTCTAATATACAACCTAGAACACCACTTCCATTAAGGCTCTGTTTCCCTAGTAACCAAATTTGGTAAAGGAGAAATGCTGCCACCTTGTGGCCGTATCCTGCAAGAGCAGCTTTAAAGTCACAGCCAATGGTCACTTAACATTCACAAGGACTCAGGGCTGTAAAGGACACTTGCCCTAAATATTTGTGCTGAAGTAGGGAATGGGCAAAAAATTCAAAACAGGCAAATGTTTCAAGAAGAGATTAGGAAGAGTTAAGTTTTACTCACACTCTTTTTAAAAAAAAGGAAAATGGATAAAAGCTCAACCTCAGGGAGTGTTAGACGCATGCAATCTAATCTACAAAAAGTTTCAACTTACACCAGTCGACTGACCATCAGCAAAAAGTCTACAAACAATAAATGCTGAAGGGGTTTTAGAGAACTGTGTACCCTCTGCCTGCTGGTGAGACGTAAAGGGGTAACAGCCAATAATGAGAACAGAAAGGAGCTGCGTTTAAAAGTAAAAATGGAGGTACTATTCAATCCAGCAGGCGCACCATTGGACCTCTCACCTGAGAAGACAAGAATCGAGAAGACACAGGCCGCAAAAGCTGCAGTGCAGCCTTATTCACAATAGCCAAGACAGTGAAGCAATCAAAATGTCCAACAACAGGTAAATGGATAAAGAAGAAGTGGTCCATGTACACAATGGAATATGAGCCATGGAAGACAATGAACCATTGCTCTTTGAGGCACCACAAATGAGTCTGGAGATAATCACGAAAGATGAGGTAAGTTGGAAAGCAAAAGACCTGTGTTCTATGATAGCACTTATAGGCGTTATCTAATAACTGACACAAATGAACATATTTCCACAGAGAAAGACACTCACAGATTTAGAAAACAAACTATGCTCATCTAAAACGACCGGTGGGGGGAATGGATAAATTAAGATTAGTGTTACTATATGTATACAAACACATATGATATACATATCTCAAAAAGACCAACCATATAGCAAGGGAAGTCTGCGGAACCCTCTGTAACATTTTACATGGGAAGAGGATCTGTACTTGAATAGACATATATAATGTACAAATGAACCAGATTGTGTACACCTAGGACAAACAATATTCTAAGCTTTACCCCAATTAAAACACTTTTAAAAACCAAGAAGAAATAATGACACATAAACTTGTGGGGGTTTCGCCACGCACATTCCAATGTAATTTACAACCTAGGAACACGACTTCCAGAAAGGCTCTGCTGCCCTACTCCCCAGATTTGGGAATGGGGAAATGCTGCCTCCTAGAGGCCGCTTCCCACAACAGCAGCTTTAAACCCATTGCTAAAGGTCACTAAATATTCACCAAACTTGCAGTTCGGGAAATGACACCTGCTCTCTAAAAAAAACGCTGGGGTGGAAAATCGACCAAATAATTCAAAAGAGGGCAACCTTCAAAGAAGACAATTTCAAGAGTTATATTGTACTGCCAATTGTTTCCTTTTTTTAACGGAAAAGAAAACGGCGGAGAAAAATGATGAGTTTTACGAATGTTCAAAGACATGCAAACCCAAATTACAAAAACCTATCAGCTCACAGCAGCCAGAAGGGCCATTAGCATCAATGCTGTAAACAATAAATGCTGAAGCGATTGTGGAGAAATGCGTACCCTCGATTCTAAGGGGGACGTGGTAAGAGCCACTAATGAAAACACAAAGAAGGTGCTTTGAAAAGGGAAACACGGTGCTACCAGTCAATCAATCACACCCACTGCTGGGCCTATCACCTGAGAAAATGAGAATCCAAAAGTCACAGGCTGGCAATCCTGCACTCCAACAATATTTACCATAGCCAACACTTGGAAGCAATGAAAATGTCCATCAACCGAGGAATGCACAAAGAAGAAGTGGTCCACGTACACAGTGGAAAATTACTCCAATAAAAAATAAAAATTAAATTTAAAAATCCAACGAAAGTAAGGAGACATCAGCTTGTGTGGGTTTGTCCGGGCACACTCCACTCTAATTTATAACCGAGAAACACCACAGGCCGCAAGGGCTTTTCCCTAGTTACCAGGGTGGGGAACATAGAAAGGCTGCCGCCCTCTGGCAGTTACCTGCAAAAGCAGTTTTAAAGCCTGTGCTAATGGTCATTTCATAGGAACAAGTACTGCAGAACTGTAAATGAAACCTGCCCTCAAAATGTCTTCAGGGAGGTAACGGCCAAAACATTTCAAAAGGTGACACGTACTTTAAGAGAACACTTTGAAGAACTAAGGGGTAATCACTGCTTGAAAAATAAAAAGGACATGCCTTAAAGCTCAATTTCAACGGATTATGAGGCACATGCGAATTCAACCACAAAGAGGTATCAGCTCACACTTGTCAGAATAACCATGAGCAAGAAAACTACAAACAATAAATGCTGAAGGTGTTGTGGAGAAATGCATACCCTCAACTTCAAGGGGGACGTAAGTTGGAAAGGGCCACGAATGAGAACAGAATGGAGGTGCCTTAAAAAGGTCAACATTGAGCTACCATATGATCCAGCAGGCCCACTCCTCCACCTATAATCTAAGAAGAGAGAATTGGAAAGACACAGGCAGGCAAATCTGCATTGCCCAGTATTACAATAGCCAAGATATGGAAGTAACCAAAAAGACCACCAACAGATGGGTGGGCAAAGAAGAACTCCTCCATTTACAGATGGAATATTCGCTAGTGAAAAAAATGAAACAATGCCATTTGCAGCACCATAGATGAGTCTAGACGTAATCACGCCAAGTGTAGTAAGTGAGAAAGCAAAAGGCACATATCCTATCATATCACTTTCAGGAGTTACTTAAAAATTGATACCAATGAAGATATTTCCACAGAGAAAGGCAATCACAGATTCATTAAAAAACTTATGGTTCACCAAATAGAAAGGGATGAGGATTGGATACATTACCATATTGGGGTTAACAGAGATATACAAACCATGTGAAATATATAACCACCAAAGACGTACGGAAGACCAGGAGAAGACTGCTCAACATTGTGTCATAACCTACATTGGCAAAGGATGCGAGGAAGAATAGATACACGTATATGTGTGAAAGAACCACATCTTGCACACCTAGAACAAACAAACCATTGTAATCAAATTTGCTGGGATAAAAAATAAAAAGTAAATTACAAATATGAACAAGAAGTAATGAGACATAAAGTTAAAGGGCTTTTTCCTGGCACATTCCATTCTAATATACAACCTAGAACACCACTTCCATTAAGGCTCTGTTTCCCTAGTAACCAAATTTGGTAAAGGAGAAATGCTGCCACCTTGTGGCCGTATCCTGCAAGAGCAGCTTTAAAGTCACAGCCAATGGTCACTTAACATTCACAAGGACTCAGGGCTGTAAAGGACACTTGCCCTAAATATTTGTGCTGAAGTAGGGAATGGGCAAAAAATTCAAAACAGGCAAATGTTTCAAGAAGAGATTAGGAAGAGTTAAGTTTTACTCACACTCTTTTTAAAAAAAAGGAAAATGGATAAAAGCTCAACCTCAGGGAGTGTTAGACGCATGCAATCTAATCTACAAAAAGTTTCAACTTACACCAGTCGACTGACCATCAGCAAAAAGTCTACAAACAATAAATGCTGAAGGGGTTTTAGAGAACTGTGTACCCTCTGCCTGCTTGTGAGACGTAAAGGGGTAACAGCCAATAATGAGAACAGAAAGGAGCTGTGTTTAAAAGTAAAAATGGAGGTACTATTCAATCCAGCAGGCGCACCATTGGACCTCTCACCTGAGAAGACAAGAATCGAGAAGACACAGGCCGCAAAAGCTGCAGTGCAGCCTTATTCACAATAGCCAAGACAGTGAAGCAATCAAAATGTCCAACAACAGGTAAATGGATAAAGAAGAAGTGGTCCATGTACACAATGGAATATGAGCCATGGAAGACAATGAACCATTGCTCTTTGAGGCACCACAAATGAGTCTGGAGATAATCACGAAAGATGAGGTAAGTTGGAAAGCAAAAGACCTGTGTTCTATGATAGCACTTATAGGCGTTATCTAATAACTGACACAAATGAACATATTTCCACAGAGAAAGACACTCACAGATTTAGAAAACAAACTATGCTCATCTAAAACGACCGGTGGGGGGAATGGATAAATTAAGATTAGTGTTACTATATGTATACAAACACATATGATATACATATCTCAAAAAGACCAACCATATAGCAAGGGAAGTCTGCGGAACCCTCTGTAACATTTTACATGGGAAGAGGATCTGTACTTGAATAGACATATATAATGTACAAATGAACCAGATTGTGTACACCTAGGACAAACAATATTCTAAGCTTTACCCCAATTAAAACACTTTTAAAAACCAAGAAGAAATAATGACACATAAACTTGTGGGGGTTTCGCCACGCACATTCCAATGTAATTTACAACCTAGGAACACGACTTCCAGAAAGGCTCTGCTGCCCTACTCCCCAGATTTGGGAATGGGGAAATGCTGCCTCCTAGAGGCCGCTTCCCACAACAGCAGCTTTAAACCCATTGCTAAAGGTCACTAAATATTCACCAAACTTGCAGTTCGGGAAATGACACCTGCTCTCTAAAAAAAACGCTGGGGTGGAAAATCGACCAAATAATTCAAAAGAGGGCAACCTTCAAAGAAGACAATTTCAAGAGTTATATTGTACTGCCAATTGTTTCCTTTTTTTAACGGAAAAGAAAACGGCGGAGAAAAATGATGAGTTTTACGAATGTTCAAAGACATGCAAACCCAAATTACAAAAACCTATCAGCTCACAGCAGCCAGAAGGGCCATTAGCATCAATGCTGTAAACAATAAATGCTGAAGCGATTGTGGAGAAATGCGTACCCTCGATTCTAAGGGGGACGTGGTAAGAGCCACTAATGAAAACACAAAGAAGGTGCTTTGAAAAGGGAAACACGGTGCTACCAGTCAATCAATCACACCCACTGCTGGGCCTATCACCTGAGAAAATGAGAATCCAAAAGTCACAGGCTGGCAATCCTGCACTCCAACAATATTTACCATAGCCAACACTTGGAAGCAATGAAAATGTCCATCAACCGAGGAATGCACAAAGAAGAAGTGGTCCACGTACACAGTGGAAAATTACTCCAATAAAAAATAAAAATTAAATTTAAAAATCCAACGAAAGTAAGGAGACATCAGCTTGTGTGGGTTTGTCCGGGCACACTCCACTCTAATTTATAACCGAGAAACACCACAGGCCGCAAGGGCTTTTCCCTAGTTACCAGGGTGGGGAACATAGAAAGGCTGCCGCCCTCTGGCAGTTACCTGCAAAAGCAGTTTTAAAGCCTGTGCTAATGGTCATTTCATAGGAACAAGTACTGCAGAACTGTAAATGAAACCTGCCCTCAAAATGTCTTCAGGGAGGTAACGGCCAAAACATTTCAAAAGGTGACACGTACTTTAAGAGAACACTTTGAAGAACTAAGGGGTAATCACTGCTTGAAAAATAAAAAGGACATGCCTTAAAGCTCAATTTCAACGGATTATGAGGCACATGCGAATTCAACCACAAAGAGGTATCAGCTCACACTTGTCAGAATAACCATGAGCAAGAAAACTACAAACAATAAATGCTGAAGGTGTTGTGGAGAAATGCATACCCTCAACTTCAAGGGGGACGTAAGTTGGAAAGGGCCACGAATGAGAACAGAATGGAGGTGCCTTAAAAAGGTCAACATTGAGCTACCATATGATCCAGCAGGCCCACTCCACCACCTATAATCTAAGAAGAGAGAATTGGAAAGACACAGGCAGGCAAATCTGCATTGCCCAGTATTACAATAGCCAAGATATGGAAGTAACCAAAAAGACCACCAACAGATGGGTGGGCAAAGAAGAACTCCTCCATTTACAGATGGAATATTCGCTAGTGAAAAAAATGAAACAATGCCATTTGCAGCACCATAGATGAGTCTAGACGTAATCACGCCAAGTGTAGTAAGTGAGAAAGCAAAAGGCACATATCCTATCATATCACTTTCAGGAGTTACTTAAAAATTGATACCAATGAAGATATTTCCACAGAGAAAGGCAATCACAGATTCATTAAAAAACTTATGGTTCACCAAATAGAAAGGGATGAGGATTGGATACATTACCATATTGGGGTTAACAGAGATATACAAACCATGTGAAATATATAACCACCAAAGACGTACGGAAGACCAGGAGAAGACTGCTCAACATTGTGTCATAACCTACATTGGCAAAGGATGCGAGGAAGAATAGATACACGTATATGTGTGAAAGAACCACATCTTGCACACCTAGAACAAACAAACCATTGTAATCAAATTTGCTGGGATAAAAAATAAAAAGTAAGTTACAAATATGAACAAGAAGTAATGAGACATAAAGTTAAAGGGCTTTTTCCTGGCACATTCCATTCTAATATACAACCTAGAACACCACTTCCATTAAGGCTCTGTTTCCCTAGTAACCAAATTTGGTAAAGGAGAAATGCTGCCACCTTGTGGCCGTATCCTGCAAGAGCAGCTTTAAAGTCACAGCCAATGGTCACTTAACATTCACAAGGACTCAGGGCTGTAAAGGACACTTGCCCTAAATATTTGTGCTGAAGTAGGGAATGGGCAAAAAATTCAAAACAGGCAAATGTTTCAAGAAGAGATTAGGAAGAGTTAAGTTTTACTCACACTCTTTTTAAAAAAAAGGAAAATGGATAAAAGCTCAACCTCAGGGAGTGTTAGACGCATGCAATCTAATCTACAAAAAGTTTCAACTTACACCAGTCGACTGACCATCAGCAAAAAGTCTACAAACAATAAATGCTGAAGGGGTTTTAGAGAACTGTGTACCCTCTGCCTGCTGGTGAGACGTAAAGGGGTAACAGCCAATAATGAGAACAGAAAGGAGCTGCGTTTAAAAGTAAAAATGGAGGTACTATTCAATCCAGCAGGCGCACCATTGGACCTCTCACCTGAGAAGACAAGAATCGAGAAGACACAGGCCGCAAAAGCTGCAGTGCAGCCTTATTCACAATAGCCAAGACAGTGAAGCAATCAAAATGTCCAACAACAGGTAAATGGATAAAGAAGAAGTGGTCCGTGTACACAATGGAATATGAGCCATGGAAGACAATGAACCATTGCTCTTTGAGGCACCACAAATGAGTCTGGAGATAATCACGAAAGATGAGGTAAGTTGGAAAGCAAAAGACCTGTGTTCTATGATAGCACTTATAGGCGTTATCTAATAACTGACACAAATGAACATATTTCCACAGAGAAAGACACTCACAGATTTAGAAAACAAACTATGCTCATCTAAAACGACAGGTGGGGGGAATGGATAAATTAAGATTAGTGTTACTATACGTATACAAACACATATGATATACATATCTCAAGAAGACCAACCATATAGCAAGGGAAGTCTGCGGAACCCTCTGTAACATTTTACATGGGAAGAGGATCTGTACTTGAATAGACATATATAATGTACAAATGAACCAGATTGTGTACACCTAGGACAAACAATATTCTAAGCTTTACCCCAATTAAAACACTTTTAAAAACCAAGAGGAAATAATGACACATAAACTTATGGAGGTTTCTCCACGCACATTCCAATGTAATTTACAACCTAGGAACACGACTTCCAGAAAGGCTCTGCTGCCCTACTCCCCAGATTTGGGAATGGAGAAATGCTGCCTCCTTGAGGCCACTTCCCACAACAGCAGCTTTAAACCCATTGCTAAAGGTCACTAAATATTCACCAAACTTGCAGTTCGGGAAATGACACCTGCTCTCTAAAAAAACGCTGGGGTGGAAAATCGACCAAATAACTCAAAAGAGGGCAACCTTCAAAGAAGACTATTTCAAGAGTTATATCGTACTGCCAATTGTTTCCTTTTTTTAACGGAAAAGAAAACGGCGGAGAAAAATGATGAGTTTTACGAATTTTCAAAGACATGCAAACCCAAATTACAAAAACCTATCAGCTCACAGCAGCCAGAAGGGCCATTAGCATCAATGCTGTAAACAATAAATGCTGAAGCGATTGTGGAGAAATGCGTACCCTCGATTCTAAGGGGGACGTGGTAAGAGCCACTAATGAAAACACAAAGAAGGTGCTTTGAAAAGGGAAACACGGTGCTACCAGTCAATCAATCACACCCACCGCTGGGCCTATCACCTGAGAAAATGAGAATCCAAAAGTCACAGGCTGGCAATCCTGCACTCCAACAATATTTACCATAGCCAACACTTGGAAGCAATGAAAATGTCCATCAACCGAGGAATGCACAAAGAAGAAGTGGTCCACGTACACAGTGGAAAATTACTCCAATAAAAAATAAAAATTAAATTTAAAAATCCAACGAAAGTAAGGAGACATCAGCTTGTGTGGGTTTGTCCGGGCACACTCCACTCTAATTTATAACCGAGAAACACCACAGGCCGCAAGGGCTTTTCCCTAGTTACCAGGGTGGGGAACATAGAAAGGCTGCCGCCCTCTGGCAGTTACCTGCAAAAGCAGTTTTAAAGCCTGTGCTAATGGTCATTTCATAGGAACAAGTACTGCAGAACTGTAAATGAAACCTGCCCTCAAAATGTCTTCAGGGAGGTAACGGCCAAAACATTTCAAAAGGTGACACGTACTTTAAGAGAACACTTTGAAGAACTAAGGGGTAATCACTGCTTGAAAAATAAAAAGGACATGCCTTAAAGCTCAATTTCAACGGATTATGAGGCACATGCGAATTCAACCACAAAGAGGTATCAGCTCACACTTGTCAGAATAACCATGAGCAAGAAAACTACAAACAATAAATGCTGAAGGTGTTGTGGAGAAATGCATACCCTCAACTTCAAGGGGGACGTAAGTTGGAAAGGGCCACGAATGAGAACAGAATGGAGGTGCCTTAAAAAGGTCAACATTGAGCTACCATATGATCCAGCAGGCCCACTCCTCCACCTATAATCTAAGAAGAGAGAATTGGAAAGACACAGGCAGGCAAATCTGCATTGCCCAGTATTACAATAGCCAAGATATGGAAGTAACCAAAAAGACCACCAACAGATGGGTGGGCAAAGAAGAACTCCTCCATTTACAGATGGAATATTCGCTAGTGAAAAAAATGAAACAATGCCATTTGCAGCACCATAGATGAGTCTAGACGTAATCACGCCAAGTGTAGTAAGTGAGAAAGCAAAAGGCACATATCCTATCATATCACTTTCAGGAGTTACTTAAAAATTGATACCAATGAAGATATTTCCACAGAGAAAGGCAATCACAGATTCATTAAAAAACTTATGGTTCACCAAATAGAAAGGGATGAGGATTGGATACATTACCATATTGGGGTTAACAGAGATATACAAACCATGTGAAATATATAACCACCAAAGACGTACGGAAGACCAGGAGAAGACTGCTCAACATTGTGTCATAACCTACATTGGCAAAGGATGCGAGGAAGAATAGATACACGTATATGTGTGAAAGAACCACATCTTGCACACCTAGAACAAACAAACCATTGTAATCAAATTTGCTGGGATAAAAAATAAAAAGTAAATTACAAATATGAACAAGAAGTAATGAGACATAAAGTTAAAGGGCTTTTTCCTGGCACATTCCATTCTAATATACAACCTAGAACACCACTTCCATTAAGGCTCTGTTTCCCTAGTAACCAAATTTGGTAAAGGAGAAATGCTGCCACCTTGTGGCCGTATCCTGCAAGAGCAGCTTTAAAGTCACAGCCAATGGTCACTTAACATTCACAAGGACTCAGGGCTGTAAAGGACACTTGCCCTAAATATTTGTGCTGAAGTAGGGAATGGGCAAAAAATTCAAAACAGGCAAATGTTTCAAGAAGAGATTAGGAAGAGTTAAGTTTTACTCACACTCTTTTTAAAAAAAAGGAAAATGGATAAAAGCTCAACCTCAGGGAGTGTTAGACGCATGCAATCTAATCTACAAAAAGTTTCAACTTACACCAGTCGACTGACCATCAGCAAAAAGTCTACAAACAATAAATGCTGAAGGGGTTTTAGAGAACTGTGTACCCTCTGCCTGCTGGTGAGACGTAAAGGGGTAACAGCCAATAATGAGAACAGAAAGGAGCTGCGTTTAAAAGTAAAAATGGAGGTACTATTCAATCCAGCAGGCGCACCATTGGACCTCTCACCTGAGAAGACAAGAATCGAGAAGACACAGGCCGCAAAAGCTGCAGTGCAGCCTTATTCACAATAGCCAAGACAGTGAAGCAATCAAAATGTCCAACAACAGGTAAATGGATAAAGAAGAAGTGGTCCATGTACACAATGGAATATGAGCCATGGAAGACAATGAACCATTGCTCTTTGAGGCACCACAAATGAGTCTGGAGATAATCACGAAAGATGAGGTAAGTTGGAAAGCAAAAGACCTGTGTTCTATGATAGCACTTATAGGCGTTATCTAATAACTGACACAAATGAACATATTTCCACAGAGAAAGACACTCACAGATTTAGAAAACAAACTATGCTCATCTAAAACGACCGGTGGGGGGAATGGATAAATTAAGATTAGTGTTACTATATGTATACAAACACATATGATATACATATCTCAAAAAGACCAACCATATAGCAAGGGAAGTCTGCGGAACCCTCTGTAACATTTTACATGGGAAGAGGATCTGTACTTGAATAGACATATATAATGTACAAATGAACCAGATTGTGTACACCTAGGACAAACAATATTCTAAGCTTTACCCCAATTAAAACACTTTTAAAAACCAAGAAGAAATAATGACACATAAACTTGTGGGGGTTTCGCCACGCACATTCCAATGTAATTTACAACCTAGGAACACGACTTCCAGAAAGGCTCTGCTGCCCTACTCCCCAGATTTGGGAATGGGGAAATGCTGCCTCCTAGAGGCCGCTTCCCACAACAGCAGCTTTAAACCCATTGCTAAAGGTCACTAAATATTCACCAAACTTGCAGTTCGGGAAATGACACCTGCTCTCTAAAAAAAACGCTGGGGTGGAAAATCGACCAAATAATTCAAAAGAGGGCAACCTTCAAAGAAGACAATTTCAAGAGTTATATTGTACTGCCAATTGTTTCCTTTTTTTAACGGAAAAGAAAACGGCGGAGAAAAATGATGAGTTTTACGAATGTTCAAAGACATGCAAACCCAAATTACAAAAACCTATCAGCTCACAGCAGCCAGAAGGGCCATTAGCATCAATGCTGTAAACAATAAATGCTGAAGCGATTGTGGAGAAATGCGTACCCTCGATTCTAAGGGGGACGTGGTAAGAGCCACTAATGAAAACACAAAGAAGGTGCTTTGAAAAGGGAAACACGGTGCTACCAGTCAATCAATCACACCCACTGCTGGGCCTATCACCTGAGAAAATGAGAATCCAAAAGTCACAGGCTGGCAATCCTGCACTCCAACAATATTTACCATAGCCAACACTTGGAAGCAATGAAAATGTCCATCAACCGAGGAATGCACAAAGAAGAAGTGGTCCACGTACACAGTGGAAAATTACTCCAATAAAAAATAAAAATTAAATTTAAAAATCCAACGAAAGTAAGGAGACATCAGCTTGTGTGGGTTTGTCCGGGCACACTCCACTCTAATTTATAACCGAGAAACACCACAGGCCGCAAGGGCTTTTCCCTAGTTACCAGGGTGGGGAACATAGAAAGGCTGCCGCCCTCTGGCAGTTACCTGCAAAAGCAGTTTTAAAGCCTGTGCTAATGGTCATTTCATAGGAACAAGTACTGCAGAACTGTAAATGAAACCTGCCCTCAAAATGTCTTCAGGGAGGTAACGGCCAAAACATTTCAAAAGGTGACACGTACTTTAAGAGAACACTTTGAAGAACTAAGGGGTAATCACTGCTTGAAAAATAAAAAGGACATGCCTTAAAGCTCAATTTCAACGGATTATGAGGCACATGCGAATTCAACCACAAAGAGGTATCAGCTCACACTTGTCAGAATAACCATGAGCAAGAAAACTACAAACAATAAATGCTGAAGGTGTTGTGGAGAAATGCATACCCTCAACTTCAAGGGGGACGTAAGTTGGAAAGGGCCACGAATGAGAACAGAATGGAGGTGCCTTAAAAAGGTCAACATTGAGCTACCATATGATCCAGCAGGCCCACTCCTCCACCTATAATCTAAGAAGAGAGAATTGGAAAGACACAGGCAGGCAAATCTGCATTGCCCAGTATTACAATAGCCAAGATATGGAAGTAACCAAAAAGACCACCAACAGATGGGTGGGCAAAGAAGAACTCCTCCATTTACAGATGGAATATTCGCTAGTGAAAAAAATGAAACAATGCCATTTGCAGCACCATAGATGAGTCTAGACGTAATCACGCCAAGTGTAGTAAGTGAGAAAGCAAAAGGCACATATCCTATCATATCACTTTCAGGAGTTACTTAAAAATTGATACCAATGAAGATATTTCCACAGAGAAAGGCAATCACAGATTCATTAAAAAACTTATGGTTCACCAAATAGAAAGGGATGAGGATTGGATACATTACCATATTGGGGTTAACAGAGATATACAAACCATGTGAAATATATAACCACCAAAGACGTACGGAAGACCAGGAGAAGACTGCTCAACATTGTGTCATAACCTACATTGGCAAAGGATGCGAGGAAGAATAGATACACGTATATGTGTGAAAGAACCACATCTTGCACACCTAGAACAAACAAACCATTGTAATCAAATTTGCTGGGATAAAAAATAAAAAGTAAATTACAAATATGAACAAGAAGTAATGAGACATAAAGTTAAAGGGCTTTTTCCTGGCACATTCCATTCTAATATACAACCTAGAACACCACTTCCATTAAGGCTCTGTTTCCCTAGTAACCAAATTTGGTAAAGGAGAAATGCTGCCACCTTGTGGCCGTATCCTGCAAGAGCAGCTTTAAAGTCACAGCCAATGGTCACTTAACATTCACAAGGACTCAGGGCTGTAAAGGACACTTGCCCTAAATATTTGTGCTGAAGTAGGGAATGGGCAAAAAATTCAAAACAGGCAAATGTTTCAAGAAGAGATTAGGAAGAGTTAAGTTTTACTCACACTCTTTTTAAAAAAAAGGAAAATGGATAAAAGCTCAACCTCAGGGAGTGTTAGACGCATGCAATCTAATCTACAAAAAGTTTCAACTTACACCAGTCGACTGACCATCAGCAAAAAGTCTACAAACAATAAATGCTGAAGGGGTTTTAGAGAACTGTGTACCCTCTGCCTGCTGGTGAGACGTAAAGGGGTAACAGCCAATAATGAGAACAGAAAGGAGCTGCGTTTAAAAGTAAAAATGGAGGTACTATTCAATCCAGCAGGCGCACCATTGGACCTCTCACCTGAGAAGACAAGAATCGAGAAGACACAGGCCGCAAAAGCTGCAGTGCAGCCTTATTCACAATAGCCAAGACAGTGAAGCAATCAAAATGTCCAACAACAGGTAAATGGATAAAGAAGAAGTGGTCCATGTACACAATGGAATATGAGCCATGGAAGACAATGAACCATTGCTCTTTGAGGCACCACAAATGAGTCTGGAGATAATCACGAAAGATGAGGTAAGTTGGAAAGCAAAAGACCTGTGTTCTATGATAGCACTTATAGGCGTTATCTAATAACTGACACAAATGAACATATTTCCACAGAGAAAGACACTCACAGATTTAGAAAACAAACTATGCTCATCTAAAACGACCGGTGGGGGGAATGGATAAATTAAGATTAGTGTTACTATATGTATACAAACACATATGATATACATATCTCAAAAAGACCAACCATATAGCAAGGGAAGTCTGCGGAACCCTCTGTAACATTTTACATGGGAAGAGGATCTGTACTTGAATAGACATATATAATGTACAAATGAACCAGATTGTGTACACCTAGGACAAACAATATTCTAAGCTTTACCCCAATTAAAACACTTTTAAAAACCAAGAAGAAATAATGACACATAAACTTGTGGGGGTTTCGCCACGCACATTCCAATGTAATTTACAACCTAGGAACACGACTTCCAGAAAGGCTCTGCTGCCCTACTCCCCAGATTTGGGAATGGGGAAATGCTGCCTCCTAGAGGCCGCTTCCCACAACAGCAGCTTTAAACCCATTGCTAAAGGTCACTAAATATTCACCAAACTTGCAGTTCGGGAAATGACACCTGCTCTCTAAAAAAACGCTGGGGTGGAAAATCGACCAAATAATTCAAAAGAGGGCAACCTTCAAAGAAGACAATTTCAAGAGTTATATTGTACTGCCAATTGTTTCCTTTTTTTAACGGAAAAGAAAACGGCGGAGAAAAATGATGAGTTTTACGAATGTTCAAAGACATGCAAACCCAAATTACAAAAACCTATCAGCTCACAGCAGCCAGAAGGGCCATTAGCATCAATGCTGTAAACAATAAATGCTGAAGCGATTGTGGAGAAATGCGTACCCTCGATTCTAAGGGGGACGTGGTAAGAGCCACTAATGAAAACACAAAGAAGGTGCTTTGAAAAGGGAAACACGGTGCTACCAGTCAATCAATCACACCCACTGCTGGGCCTATCACCTGAGAAAATGAGAATCCAAAAGTCACAGGCTGGCAATCCTGCACTCCAACAATATTTACCATAGCCAACACTTGGAAGCAATGAAAATGTCCATCAACCGAGGAATGCACAAAGAAGAAGTGGTCCACGTACACAGTGGAAAATTACTCCAATAAAAAATAAAAATTAAATTTAAAAATCCAACGAAAGTAAGGAGACATCAGCTTGTGTGGGTTTGTCCGGGCACACTCCACTCTAATTTATAACCGAGAAACACCACAGGCCGCAAGGGCTTTTCCCTAGTTACCAGGGTGGGGAACATAGAAAGGCTGCCGCCCTCTGGCAGTTACCTGCAAAAGCAGTTTTAAAGCCTGTGCTAATGGTCATTTCATAGGAACAAGTACTGCAGAACTGTAAATGAAACCTGCCCTCAAAATGTCTTCAGGGAGGTAACGGCCAAAACATTTCAAAAGGTGACACGTACTTTAAGAGAACACTTTGAAGAACTAAGGGGTAATCACTGCTTGAAAAATAAAAAGGACATGCCTTAAAGCTCAATTTCAACGGATTATGAGGCACATGCGAATTCAACCACAAAGAGGTATCAGCTCACACTTGTCAGAATAACCATGAGCAAGAAAACTACAAACAATAAATGCTGAAGGTGTTGTGGAGAAATGCATACCCTCAACTTCAAGGGGGACGTAAGTTGGAAAGGGCCACGAATGAGAACAGAATGGAGGTGCCTTAAAAAGGTCAACATTGAGCTACCATATGATCCAGCAGGCCCACTCCTCCACCTATAATCTAAGAAGAGAGAATTGGAAAGACACAGGCAGGCAAATCTGCATTGCCCAGTATTACAATAGCCAAGATATGGAAGTAACCAAAAAGACCACCAACAGATGGGTGGGCAAAGAAGAACTCCTCCATTTACAGATGGAATATTCGCTAGTGAAAAAAATGAAACAATGCCATTTGCAGCACCATAGATGAGTCTAGACGTAATCACGCCAAGTGTAGTAAGTGAGAAAGCAAAAGGCACATATCCTATCATATCACTTTCAGGAGTTACTTAAAAATTGATACCAATGAAGATATTTCCACAGAGAAAGGCAATCACAGATTCATTAAAAAACTTATGGTTCACCAAATAGAAAGGGATGAGGATTGGATACATTACCATATTGGGGTTAACAGAGATATACAAACCATGTGAAATATATAACCACCAAAGACGTACGGAAGACCAGGAGAAGACTGCTCAACATTGTGTCATAACCTACATTGGCAAAGGATGCGAGGAAGAATAGATACACGTATATGTGTGAAAGAACCACATCTTGCACACCTAGAACAAACAAACTATTGTAATCAAATTTGCTGGGATAAAAAATAAAAAGTAAATTACAAATATGAACAAGAAGTAATGAGACATAAAGTTAAAGGGCTTTTTCCTGGCACATTCCATTCTAATATACAACCTAGAACACCACTTCCATTAAGGCTCTGTTTCCCTAGTAACCAAATTTGGTAAAGGAGAAATGCTGCCACCTTGTGGCCGTATCCTGCAAGAGCAGCTTTAAAGTCACAGCCAATGGTCACTTAACATTCACAAGGACTCAGGGCTGTAAAGGACACTTGCCCTAAATATTTGTGCTGAAGTAGGGAATGGGCAAAAAATTCAAAACAGGCAAATGTTTCAAGAAGAGATTAGGAAGAGTTAAGTTTTACTCACACTCTTTTTAAAAAAAAGGAAAATGGATAAAAGCTCAACCTCAGGGAGTGTTAGACGCATGCAATCTAATCTACAAAAAGTTTCAACTTACACCAGTCGACTGACCATCAGCAAAAAGTCTACAAACAATAAATGCTGAAGGGGTTTTAGAGAACTGTGTACCCTCTGCCTGCTGGTGAGACGTAAAGGGGTAACAGCCAATAATGAGAACAGAAAGGAGCTGCGTTTAAAAGTAAAAATGGAGGTACTATTCAATCCAGCAGGCGCACCATTGGACCTCTCACCTGAGAAGACAAGAATCGAGAAGACACAGGCCGCAAAAGCTGCAGTGCAGCCTTATTCACAATAGCCAAGACAGTGAAGCAATCAAAATGTCCAACAACAGGTAAATGGATAAAGAAGAAGTGGTCCATGTACACAATGGAATATGAGCCATGGAAGACAATGAACCATTGCTCTTTGAGGCACCACAAATGAGTCTGGAGATAATCACGAAAGATGAGGTAAGTTGGAAAGCAAAAGACCTGTGTTCTATGATAGCACTTATAGGCGTTATCTAATAACTGACACAAATGAACATATTTCCACAGAGAAAGACACTCACAGATTTAGAAAACAAACTATGCTCATCTAAAACGACCGGTGGGGGGAATGGATAAATTAAGATTAGTGTTACTATATGTATACAAACACATATGATATACATATCTCAAAAAGACCAACCATATAGCAAGGGAAGTCTGCGGAACCCTCTGTAACATTTTACATGGGAAGAGGATCTGTACTTGAATAGACATATATAATGTACAAATGAACCAGATTGTGTACACCTAGGACAAACAATATTCTAAGCTTTACCCCAATTAAAACACTTTTAAAAACCAAGAAGAAATAATGACACATAAACTTGTGGGGGTTTCGCCACGCACATTCCAATGTAATTTACAACCTAGGAACACGACTTCCAGAAAGGCTCTGCTGCCCTACTCCCCAGATTTGGGAATGGGGAAATGCTGCCTCCTAGAGGCCGCTTCCCACAACAGCAGCTTTAAACCCATTGCTAAAGGTCACTAAATATTCACCAAACTTGCAGTTCGGGAAATGACACCTGCTCTCTAAAAAAAACGCTGGGGTGGAAAATCGACCAAATAATTCAAAAGAGGGCAACCTTCAAAGAAGACAATTTCAAGAGTTATATTGTACTGCCAATTGTTTCCTTTTTTTAACGGAAAAGAAAACGGCGGAGAAAAATGATGAGTTTTACGAATGTTCAAAGACATGCAAACCCAAATTACAAAAACCTATCAGCTCACAGCAGCCAGAAGGGCCATTAGCATCAATGCTGTAAACAATAAATGCTGAAGCGATTGTGGAGAAATGCGTACCCTCGATTCTAAGGGGGACGTGGTAAGAGCCACTAATGAAAACACAAAGAAGGTGCTTTGAAAAGGGAAACACGGTGCTACCAGTCAATCAATCACACCCACTGCTGGGCCTATCACCTGAGAAAATGAGAATCCAAAAGTCACAGGCTGGCAATCCTGCACTCCAACAATATTTACCATAGCCAACACTTGGAAGCAATGAAAATGTCCATCAACCGAGGAATGCACAAAGAAGAAGTGGTCCACGTACACAGTGGAAAATTACTCCAATAAAAAATAAAAATTAAATTTAAAAATCCAACGAAAGTAAGGAGACATCAGCTTGTGTGGGTTTGTCCGGGCACACTCCACTCTAATTTATAACCGAGAAACACCACAGGCCGCAAGGGCTTTTCCCTAGTTACCAGGGTGGGGAACATAGAAAGGCTGCCGCCCTCTGGCAGTTACCTGCAAAAGCAGTTTTAAAGCCTGTGCTAATGGTCATTTCATAGGAACAAGTACTGCAGAACTGTAAATGAAACCTGCCCTCAAAATGTCTTCAGGGAGGTAACGGCCAAAACATTTCAAAAGGTGACACGTACTTTAAGAGAACACTTTGAAGAACTAAGGGGTAATCACTGCTTGAAAAATAAAAAGGACATGCCTTAAAGCTCAATTTCAACGGATTATGAGGCACATGCGAATTCAACCACAAAGAGGTATCAGCTCACACTTGTCAGAATAACCATGAGCAAGAAAACTACAAACAATAAATGCTGAAGGTGTTGTGGAGAAATGCATACCCTCAACTTCAAGGGGGACGTAAGTTGGAAAGGGCCACGAATGAGAACAGAATGGAGGTGCCTTAAAAAGGTCAACATTGAGCTACCATATGATCCAGCAGGCCCACTCCTCCACCTATAATCTAAGAAGAGAGAATTGGAAAGACACAGGCAGGCAAATCTGCATTGCCCAGTATTACAATAGCCAAGATATGGAAGTAACCAAAAAGACCACCAACAGATGGGTGGGCAAAGAAGAACTCCTCCATTTACAGATGGAATATTCGCTAGTGAAAAAAATGAAACAATGCCATTTGCAGCACCATAGATGAGTCTAGACGTAATCACGCCAAGTGTAGTAAGTGAGAAAGCAAAAGGCACATATCCTATCATATCACTTTCAGGAGTTACTTAAAAATTGATACCAATGAAGATATTTCCACAGAGAAAGGCAATCACAGATTCATTAAAAAAACTTATGGTTCACCAAATAGAAAGGGATGAGGATTGGATACATTACCATATTGGGGTTAACAGAGATATACAAACCATGTGAAATATATAACCACCAAAGACGTACGGAAGACCAGGAGAAGACTGCTCAACATTGTGTCATAACCTACATTGGCAAAGGATGCGAGGAAGAATAGATACACGTATATGTGTGAAAGAACCACATCTTGCACACCTAGAACAAACAAACCATTGTAATCAAATTTGCTGGGATAAAAAATAAAAAGTAAATTACAAATATGAACAAGAAGTAATGAGACATAAAGTTAAAGGGCTTTTTCCTGGCACATTCCATTCTAATATACAACCTAGAACACCACTTCCATTAAGGCTCTGTTTCCCTAGTAACCAAATTTGGTAAAGGAGAAATGCTGCCACCTTGTGGCCGTATCCTGCAAGAGCAGCTTTAAAGTCACAGCCAATGGTCACTTAACATTCACAAGGACTCAGGGCTGTAAAGGACACTTGCCCTAAATATTTGTGCTGAAGTAGGGAATGGGCAAAAAATTCAAAACAGGCAAATGTTTCAAGAAGAGATTAGGAAGAGTTAAGTTTTACTCACACTCTTTTTAAAAAAAAGGAAAATGGATAAAAGCTCAACCTCAGGGAGTGTTAGACGCATGCAATCTAATCTACAAAAAGTTTCAACTTACACCAGTCGACTGACCATCAGCAAAAAGTCTACAAACAATAAATGCTGAAGGGGTTTTAGAGAACTGTGTACCCTCTGCCTGCTGGTGAGACGTAAAGGGGTAACAGCCAATAATGAGAACAGAAAGGAGCTGCGTTTAAAAGTAAAAATGGAGGTACTATTCAATCCAGCAGGCGCACCATTGGACCTCTCACCTGAGAAGACAAGAATCGAGAAGACACAGGCCGCAAAAGCTGCAGTGCAGCCTTATTCACAATAGCCAAGACAGTGAAGCAATCAAAATGTCCAACAACAGGTAAATGGATAAAGAAGAAGTGGTCCATGTACACAATGGAATATGAGCCATGGAAGACAATGAACCATTGCTCTTTGAGGCACCACAAATGAGTCTGGAGATAATCACGAAAGATGAGGTAAGTTGGAAAGCAAAAGACCTGTGTTCTATGATAGCACTTATAGGCGTTATCTAATAACTGACACAAATGAACATATTTCCACAGAGAAAGACACTCACAGATTTAGAAAACAAACTATGCTCATCTAAAACGACCGGTGGGGGGAATGGATAAATTAAGATTAGTGTTACTATATGTATACAAACACATATGATATACATATCTCAAAAAGACCAACCATATAGCAAGGGAAGTCTGCGGAACCCTCTGTAACATTTTACATGGGAAGAGGATCTGTACTTGAATAGACATATATAATGTACAAATGAACCAGATTGTGTACACCTAGGACAAACAATATTCTAAGCTTTACCCCAATTAAAACACTTTTAAAAACCAAGAAGAAATAATGACACATAAACTTGTGGGGGTTTCGCCACGCACATTCCAATGTAATTTACAACCTAGGAACACGACTTCCAGAAAGGCTCTGCTGCCCTACTCCCCAGATTTGGGAATGGGGAAATGCTGCCTCCTAGAGGCCGCTTCCCACAACAGCAGCTTTAAACCCATTGCTAAAGGTCACTAAATATTCACCAAACTTGCAGTTCGGGAAATGACACCTGCTCTCTAAAAAAAACGCTGGGGTGGAAAATCGACCAAATAATTCAAAAGAGGGCAACCTTCAAAGAAGACAATTTCAAGAGTTATATTGTACTGCCAATTGTTTCCTTTTTTTAACGGAAAAGAAAACGGCGGAGAAAAATGATGAGTTTTACGAATGTTCAAAGACATGCAAACCCAAATTACAAAAACCTATCAGCTCACAGCAGCCAGAAGGGCCATTAGCATCAATGCTGTAAACAATAAATGCTGAAGCGATTGTGGAGAAATGCGTACCCTCGATTCTAAGGGGGACGTGGTAAGAGCCACTAATGAAAACACAAAGAAGGTGCTTTGAAAAGGGAAACACGGTGCTACCAGTCAATCAATCACACCCACTGCTGGGCCTATCACCTGAGAAAATGAGAATCCAAAAGTCACAGGCTGGCAATCCTGCACTCCAACAATATTTACCATAGCCAACACTTGGAAGCAATGAAAATGTCCATCAACCGAGGAATGCACAAAGAAGAAGTGGTCCACGTACACAGTGGAAAATTACTCCAATAAAAAATAAAAATTAAATTTAAAAATCCAACGAAAGTAAGGAGACATCAGCTTGTGTGGGTTTGTCCGGGCACACTCCACTCTAATTTATAACCGAGAAACACCACAGGCCGCAAGGGCTTTTCCCTAGTTACCAGGGTGGGGAACATAGAAAGGCTGCCGCCCTCTGGCAGTTACCTGCAAAAGCAGTTTTAAAGCCTGTGCTAATGGTCATTTCATAGGAACAAGTACTGCAGAACTGTAAATGAAACCTGCCCTCAAAATGTCTTCAGGGAGGTAACGGCCAAAACATTTCAAAAGGTGACACGTACTTTAAGAGAACACTTTGAAGAACTAAGGGGTAATCACTGCTTGAAAAATAAAAAGGACATGCCTTAAAGCTCAATTTCAACGGATTATGAGGCACATGCGAATTCAACCACAAAGAGGTATCAGCTCACACTTGTCAGAATAACCATGAGCAAGAAAACTACAAACAATAAATGCTGGAGGTGTTGTGGAGAAATGCATACCCTCAACTTCAAGGGGGACGTAAGTTGGAAAGGGCCACGAATGAGAACAGAATGGAGGTGCCTTAAAAAGGTCAACATTGAGCTACCATATGATCCAGCAGGCCCACTCCTCCACCTATAATCTAAGAAGAGAGAATTGGAAAGACACAGGCAGGCAAATCTGCATTGCCCAGTATTACAATAGCCAAGATATGGAAGTAACCAAAAAGACCACCAACAGATGGGTGGGCAAAGAAGAACTCCTCCATTTACAGATGGAATATTCGCTAGTGAAAAAAATGAAACAATGCCATTTGCAGCACCATAGATGAGTCTAGACGTAATCACGCCAAGTGTAGTAAGTGAGAAAGCAAAAGGCACATATCCTATCATATCACTTTCAGGAGTTACTTAAAAATTGATACCAATGAAGATATTTCCACAGAGAAAGGCAATCACAGATTCATTAAAAAACTTATGGTTCACCAAATAGAAAGGGATGAGGATTGGATACATTACCATATTGGGGTTAACAGAGATATACAAACCATGTGAAATATATAACCACCAAAGACGTACGGAAGACCAGGAGAAGACTGCTCAACATTGTGTCATAACCTACATTGGCAAAGGATGCGAGGAAGAATAGATACACGTATATGTGTGAAAGAACCACATCTTGCACACCTAGAACAAACAAACCATTGTAATCAAATTTGCTGGGATAAAAAATAAAAAGTAAATTACAAATATGAACAAGAAGTAATGAGACATAAAGTTAAAGGGCTTTTTCCTGGCACATTCCATTCTAATATACAACCTAGAACACCACTTCCATTAAGGCTCTGTTTCCCTAGTAACCAAATTTGGTAAAGGAGAAATGCTGCCACCTTGTGGCCGTATCCTGCAAGAGCAGCTTTAAAGTCACAGCCAATGGTCACTTAACATTCACAAGGACTCAGGGCTGTAAAGGACACTTGCCCTAAATATTTGTGCTGAAGTAGGGAATGGGCAAAAAATTCAAAACAGGCAAATGTTTCAAGAAGAGATTAGGAAGAGTTAAGTTTTACTCACACTCTTTTTAAAAAAAAGGAAAATGGATAAAAGCTCAACCTCAGGGAGTGTTAGACGCATGCAATCTAATCTACAAAAAGTTTCAACTTACACCAGTCGACTGACCATCAGCAAAAAGTCTACAAACAATAAATGCTGAAGGGGTTTTAGAGAACTGTGTACCCTCTGCCTGCTGGTGAGACGTAAAGGGGTAACAGCCAATAATGAGAACAGAAAGGAGCTGCGTTTAAAAGTAAAAATGGAGGTACTATTCAATCCAGCAGGCGCACCATTGGACCTCTCACCTGAGAAGACAAGAATCGAGAAGACACAGGCCGCAAAAGCTGCAGTGCAGCCTTATTCACAATAGCCAAGACAGTGAAGCAATCAAAATGTCCAACAACAGGTAAATGGATAAAGAAGAAGTGGTCCATGTACACAATGGAATATGAGCCATGGAAGACAATGAACCATTGCTCTTTGAGGCACCACAAATGAGTCTGGAGATAATCACGAAAGATGAGGTAAGTTGGAAAGCAAAAGACCTGTGTTCTATGATAGCACTTATAGGCGTTATCTAATAACTGACACAAATGAACATATTTCCACAGAGAAAGACACTCACAGATTTAGAAAACAAACTATGCTCATCTAAAACGACCGGTGGGGGGAATGGATAAATTAAGATTAGTGTTACTATATGTATACAAACACATATGATATACATATCTCAAAAAGACCAACCATATAGCAAGGGAAGTCTGCGGAACCCTCTGTAACATTTTACATGGGAAGAGGATCTGTACTTGAATAGACATATATAATGTACAAATGAACCAGATTGTGTACACCTAGGACAAACAATATTCTAAGCTTTACCCCAATTAAAACACTTTTAAAAACCAAGAAGAAATAATGACACATAAACTTGTGGGGGTTTCGCCACGCACATTCCAATGTAATTTACAACCTAGGAACACGACTTCCAGAAAGGCTCTGCTGCCCTACTCCCCAGATTTGGGAATGGGGAAATGCTGCCTCCTAGAGGCCGCTTCCCACAACAGCAGCTTTAAACCCATTGCTAAAGGTCACTAAATATTCACCAAACTTGCAGTTCGGGAAATGACACCTGCTCTCTAAAAAAAACGCTGGGGTGGAAAATCGACCAAATAATTCAAAAGAGGGCAACCTTCAAAGAAGACAATTTCAAGAGTTATATTGTACTGCCAATTGTTTCCTTTTTTTAACGGAAAAGAAAACGGCGGAGAAAAATGATGAGTTTTACGAATGTTCAAAGACATGCAAACCCAAATTACAAAAACCTATCAGCTCACAGCAGCCAGAAGGGCCATTAGCATCAATGCTGTAAACAATAAATGCTGAAGCGATTGTGGAGAAATGCGTACCCTCGATTCTAAGGGGGACGTGGTAAGAGCCACTAATGAAAACACAAAGAAGGTGCTTTGAAAAGGGAAACACGGTGCTACCAGTCAATCAATCACACCCACTGCTGGGCCTATCACCTGAGAAAATGAGAATCCAAAAGTCACAGGCTGGCAATCCTGCACTCCAACAATATTTACCATAGCCAACACTTGGAAGCAATGAAAATGTCCATCAACCGAGGAATGCACAAAGAAGAAGTGGTCCACGTACACAGTGGAAAATTACTCCAATAAAAAATAAAAATTAAATTTAAAAATCCAACGAAAGTAAGGAGACATCAGCTTGTGTGGGTTTGTCCGGGCACACTCCACTCTAATTTATAACCGAGAAACACCACAGGCCGCAAGGGCTTTTCCCTAGTTACCAGGGTGGGGAACATAGAAAGGCTGCCGCCCTCTGGCAGTTACCTGCAAAAGCAGTTTTAAAGCCTGTGCTAATGGTCATTTCATAGGAACAAGTACTGCAGAACTGTAAATGAAACCTGCCCTCAAAATGTCTTCAGGGAGGTAACGGCCAAAACATTTCAAAAGGTGACACGTACTTTAAGAGAACACTTTGAAGAACTAAGGGGTAATCACTGCTTGAAAAATAAAAAGGACATGCCTTAAAGCTCAATTTCAACGGATTATGAGGCACATGCGAATTCAACCACAAAGAGGTATCAGCTCACACTTGTCAGAATAACCATGAGCAAGAAAACTACAAACAATAAATGCTGAAGGTGTTGTGGAGAAATGCATACCCTCAACTTCAAGGGGGACGTAAGTTGGAAAGGGCCACAAATGAGAACAGAATGGAGGTGCCTTAAAAAGGTCAACATTGAGCTACCATATGATCCAGCAGGCCCACTCCTCCACCTATAATCTAAGAAGAGAGAATTGGAAAGACACAGGCAGGCAAATCTGCATTGCCCAGTATTACAATAGCCAAGATATGGAAGTAACCAAAAAGACCACCAACAGATGGGTGGGCAAAGAAGAACTCCTCCATTTACAGATGGAATATTCGCTAGTGAAAAAAATGAAACAATGCCATTTGCAGCACCATAGATGAGTCTAGACGTAATCACGCCAAGTGTAGTAAGTGAGAAAGCAAAAGGCACATATCCTATCATATCACTTTCAGGAGTTACTTAAAAATTGATACCAATGAAGATATTTCCACAGAGAAAGGCAATCACAGATTCATTAAAAAACTTATGGTTCACCAAATAGAAAGGGATGAGGATTGGATACATTACCATATTGGGGTTAACAGAGATATACAAACCATGTGAAATATATAACCACCAAAGACGTACGGAAGACCAGGAGAAGACTGCTCAACATTGTGTCATAACCTACATTGGCAAAGGATGCGAGGAAGAATAGATACACGTATATGTGTGAAAGAACCACATCTTGCACACCTAGAACAAACAAACCATTGTAATCAAATTTGCTGGGATAAAAAATAAAAAGTAAATTACAAATATGAACAAGAAGTAATGAGACATAAAGTTAAAGGGCTTTTTCCTGGCACATTCCATTCTAATATACAACCTAGAACACCACTTCCATTAAGGCTCTGTTTCCCTAGTAACCAAATTTGGTAAAGGAGAAATGCTGCCACCTTGTGGCCGTATCCTGCAAGAGCAGCTTTAAAGTCACAGCCAATGGTCACTTAACATTCACAAGGACTCAGGGCTGTAAAGGACACTTGCCCTAAATATTTGTGCTGAAGTAGGGAATGGGCAAAAAATTCAAAACAGGCAAATGTTTCAAGAAGAGATTAGGAAGAGTTAAGTTTTACTCACACTCTTTTTAAAAAAAAGGAAAATGGATAAAAGCTCAACCTCAGGGAGTGTTAGACGCATGCAATCTAATCTACAAAAAGTTTCAACTTACACCAGTCGACTGACCATCAGCAAAAAGTCTACAAACAATAAATGCTGAAGGGGTTTTAGAGAACTGTGTACCCTCTGCCTGCTGGTGAGACGTAAAGGGGTAACAGCCAATAATGAGAACAGAAAGGAGCTGCGTTTAAAAGTAAAAATGGAGGTACTATTCAATCCAGCAGGCGCACCATTGGACCTCTCACCTGAGAAGACAAGAATCGAGAAGACACAGGCCGCAAAAGCTGCAGTGCAGCCTTATTCACAATAGCCAAGACAGTGAAGCAATCAAAATGTCCAACAACAGGTAAATGGATAAAGAAGAAGTGGTCCATGTACACAATGGAATATGAGCCATGGAAGACAATGAACCATTGCTCTTTGAGGCACCACAAATGAGTCTGGAGATAATCACGAAAGATGAGGTAAGTTGGAAAGCAAAAGACCTGTGTTCTATGATAGCACTTATAGGCGTTATCTAATAACTGACACAAATGAACATATTTCCACAGAGAAAGACACTCACAGATTTAGAAAACAAACTATGCTCATCTAAAACGACCGGTGGGGGGAATGGATAAATTAAGATTAGTGTTACTATATGTATACAAACACATATGATATACATATCTCAAAAAGACCAACCATATAGCAAGGGAAGTCTGCGGAACCCTCTGTAACATTTTACATGGGAAGAGGATCTGTACTTGAATAGACATATATAATGTACAAATGAACCAGATTGTGTACACCTAGGACAAACAATATTCTAAGCTTTACCCCAATTAAAACACTTTTAAAAACCAAGAAGAAATAATGACACATAAACTTGTGGGGGTTTCGCCACGCACATTCCAATGTAATTTACAACCTAGGAACACGACTTCCAGAAAGGCTCTGCTGCCCTACTCCCCAGATTTGGGAATGGGGAAATGCTGCCTCCTAGAGGCCGCTTCCCACAACAGCAGCTTTAAACCCATTGCTAAAGGTCACTAAATATTCACCAAACTTGCAGTTCGGGAAATGACACCTGCTCTCTAAAAAAAACGCTGGGGTGGAAAATCGACCAAATAATTCAAAAGAGGGCAACCTTCAAAGAAGACAATTTCAAGAGTTATATTGTACTGCCAATTGTTTCCTTTTTTTAACGGAAAAGAAAACGGCGGAGAAAAATGATGAGTTTTACGAATGTTCAAAGACATGCAAACCCAAATTACAAAAACCTATCAGCTCACAGCAGCCAGAAGGGCCATTAGCATCAATGCTGTAAACAATAAATGCTGAAGCGATTGTGGAGAAATGCGTACCCTCGATTCTAAGGGGGACGTGGTAAGAGCCACTAATGAAAACACAAAGAAGGTGCTTTGAAAAGGGAAACACGGTGCTACCAGTCAATCAATCACACCCACTGCTGGGCCTATCACCTGAGAAAATGAGAATCCAAAAGTCACAGGCTGGCAATCCTGCACTCCAACAATATTTACCATAGCCAACACTTGGAAGCAATGAAAATGTCCATCAACCGAGGAATGCACAAAGAAGAAGTGGTCCACGTACACAGTGGAAAATTACTCCAATAAAAAATAAAAATTAAATTTAAAAATCCAACGAAAGTAAGGAGACATCAGCTTGTGTGGGTTTGTCCGGGCACACTCCACTCTAATTTATAACCGAGAAACACCACAGGCCGCAAGGGCTTTTCCCTAGTTACCAGGGTGGGGAACATAGAAAGGCTGCCGCCCTCTGGCAGTTACCTGCAAAAGCAGTTTTAAAGCCTGTGCTAATGGTCATTTCATAGGAACAAGTACTGCAGAACTGTAAATGAAACCTGCCCTCAAAATGTCTTCAGGGAGGTAACGGCCAAAACATTTCAAAAGGTGACACGTACTTTAAGAGAACACTTTGAAGAACTAAGGGGTAATCACTGCTTGAAAAATAAAAAGGACATGCCTTAAAGCTCAATTTCAACGGATTATGAGGCACATGCGAATTCAACCACAAAGAGGTATCAGCTCACACTTGTCAGAATAACCATGAGCAAGAAAACTACAAACAATAAATGCTGAAGGTGTTGTGGAGAAATGCATACCCTCAACTTCAAGGGGGACGTAAGTTGGAAAGGGCCACGAATGAGAACAGAATGGAGGTGCCTTAAAAAGGTCAACATTGAGCTACCATATGATCCAGCAGGCCCACTCCTCCACCTATAATCTAAGAAGAGAGAATTGGAAAGACACAGGCAGGCAAATCTGCATTGCCCAGTATTACAATAGCCAAGATATGGAAGTAACCAAAAAGACCACCAACAGATGGGTGGGCAAAGAAGAACTCCTCCATTTACAGATGGAATATTCGCTAGTGAAAAAAATGAAACAATGCCATTTGCAGCACCATAGATGAGTCTAGACGTAATCACGCCAAGTGTAGTAAGTGAGAAAGCAAAAGGCACATATCCTATCATATCACTTTCAGGAGTTACTTAAAAATTGATACCAATGAAGATATTTCCACAGAGAAAGGCAATCACAGATTCATTAAAAAACTTATGGTTCACCAAATAGAAAGGGATGAGGATTGGATACATTACCATATTGGGGTTAACAGAGATATACAAACCATGTGAAATATATAACCACCAAAGACGTACGGAAGACCAGGAGAAGACTGCTCAACATTGTGTCATAACCTACATTGGCAAAGGATGCGAGGAAGAATAGATACACGTATATGTGTGAAAGAACCACATCTTGCACACCTAGAACAAACAAACCATTGTAATCAAATTTGCTGGGATAAAAAATAAAAAGTAAATTACAAATATGAACAAGAAGTAATGAGACATAAAGTTAAAGGGCTTTTTCCTGGCACATTCCATTCTAATATACAACCTAGAACACCACTTCCATTAAGGCTCTGTTTCCCTAGTAACCAAATTTGGTAAAGGAGAAATGCTGCCACCTTGTGGCCGTATCCTGCAAGAGCAGCTTTAAAGTCACAGCCAATGGTCACTTAACATTCACAAGGACTCAGGGCTGTAAAGGACACTTGCCCTAAATATTTGTGCTGAAGTAGGGAATGGGCAAAAAATTCAAAACAGGCAAATGTTTCAAGAAGAGATTAGGAAGAGTTAAGTTTTACTCACACTCTTTTTAAAAAAAAGGAAAATGGATAAAAGCTCAACCTCAGGGAGTGTTAGACGCATGCAATCTAATCTACAAAAAGTTTCAACTTACACCAGTCGACTGACCATCAGCAAAAAGTCTACAAACAATAAATGCTGAAGGGGTTTTAGAGAACTGTGTACCCTCTGCCTGCTGGTGAGACGTAAAGGGGTAACAGCCAATAATGAGAACAGAAAGGAGCTGCGTTTAAAAGTAAAAATGGAGGTACTATTCAATCCAGCAGGCGCACCATTGGACCTCTCACCTGAGAAGACAAGAATCGAGAAGACACAGGCCGCAAAAGCTGCAGTGCAGCCTTATTCACAATAGCCAAGACAGTGAAGCAATCAAAATGTCCAACAACAGGTAAATGGATAAAGAAGAAGTGGTCCATGTACACAATGGAATATGAGCCATGGAAGACAATGAACCATTGCTCTTTGAGGCACCACAAATGAGTCTGGAGATAATCACGAAAGATGAGGTAAGTTGGAAAGCAAAAGACCTGTGTTCTATGATAGCACTTATAGGCGTTATCTAATAACTGACACAAATGAACATATTTCCACAGAGAAAGACACTCACAGATTTAGAAAACAAACTATGCTCATCTAAAACGACCGGTGGGGGGAATGGATAAATTAAGATTAGTGTTACTATATGTATACAAACACATATGATATACATATCTCAAAAAGACCAACCATATAGCAAGGGAAGTCTGCGGAACCCTCTGTAACATTTTACATGGGAAGAGGATCTGTACTTGAATAGACATATATAATGTACAAATGTACAAACAAAACATTTTAATCAAATTTGTTCTGATAAAAAATAAAAATTAAATTAAAAAAAGAACAGGAAGTAATGAGAAATAAACTTAAGGGGCTTTTTGCTGGCACATTGCATTCTAATTTACAACCAGAACATGACTTCCATTAAGGCTCTGTCATCACTAATAAAGCAGCTTTATAATCAATGTTGAAGGTAGCTTAAAAGAAGTCTCACTAATTATTGATAGTAACAAGAAAACAAAGAAAAGTAAAAATCTCACTGCAAAAAAGTATACATAGAGTAAGTCAAGGTAGATCAAACACTTATTAAACTTCTGTAAAGAATAAAAGACAACAGTAGTATGTTTTTTTTAAAAAGAGAGGGCCCAAATAAATCTGAAATGAAAGAGCTGATGTTACAACAGACCCCACAGAAATACAAAGTATCCTAAGATACACACAGGGTAACTCAGGGCTCAGATTGGACAGAGCCCACTCTCCAGTCCCCTGTACATGACTTACAGGAGCCTCGGGAACTGAGGAGGGGGTCCCTGAGGAGAGGCTCAAGATAGAATATGGTAGGCATTAACATGGCTCCATTCATCTTAAACATGCCTGAACTACATTCACAGGAGATGATTTTGTCCTGTATGTACATCGGCACCTCTAGTCGGAACTGCAGATCTTTGGCTTCACCACCTCTACTGACAGCATTAGCTTCACCTGCTGTGGACCGTCTCCTATAGGATTTCTAGAACCACAAAGCATCGAAGCTTCATAGGACCCAGAGTCTGTGCGACTCCATGCAGAGTCTCAGAGTCTCAACTCCACTCAGATACTCCACTCTTGGAGGGCACACACAAAGTAGTGAGCACATCAGAACCCAGGGGAAGGAGCAGTGACCCCGTAGGAGAATGACCAGAACTACCTGATAGTTTTAGAGGGTCTCCTGCAGAGGCAGGTGGTAGCTGTGGCTGTGGCTCACTGTGAGGACAACGACACTGGCAGCAGAAGTTCTGGGAAATACTCCTTGGTGTGAGCCCTCCCAGAGTCTGCCATTAACCCCACCAAGAGCAAGGTAGGCTCCAGTGCTGGGTCACCTCAGGCGAAACTACCAACAGGGAGGGAACCCAGCCCCATGCATCAGCAGATAAGTGGATTAAACTTTTTATTAAAGTTTTATTTAATCTGCAGACAAGCGGATTAAAGCTTTGCCCACCAAAGCAACACCCAGCTCTACCCACCACCAGTCCCTCCCATCAGGAAGCTTGCACAAGCCTCTAAGATAGACTCATCCACTGGAGAGCAGACAGCAGAAGCAAGAAGAACTACAATTCTGCAGCCTGTGGAAGGAAAACCACATTCACAGAAAGATAGACAAAATGAAAAGGCAGAGGACTTTATACCAGATTAAGGAACAAGATAAAACACTAGGGAAAAAAACGAAATGAGGTGGAGATAGGGAACCTTCCAGAAAAAGAATTCAGAATAATGATAGTGAACATGATCCAAGACCTTGACAAAAGAATGGAGGCAAAGATCGAGAAGATGCAAGAAATGCTTAACAAAGATCTAGAAGAATTAAGGAGCAAACACCTAGAAGAATTAAAGAACAAACAAACAGAGGTGAACAATATAATAACTGAAATGAAAAATACACTAGAAGGAATCAGTAGCAGAATAACTGTGGCAGAAGAACGGATAAGTGACCTGGAAGACAGAAAGGTGGAAATCACTGCCATGGAACAGAATAAAGAAAAAGAATGAAAATAAATGAAGACACCCTAAGAGTCCTCTGGGACAACATTAAACGCAACAACATTCACATCATAGGGGTCCCAGAAGGAGAAGAGAGAGAGAAAGGACCCGAGAATACATTTGAAGAGATTATAGTCGAAAACTTCCCTAGCATGGGAAAAGAAATAGCCACCCAAGTCCAGGAAGTGCAGAGAGTCCCAGTCAGGATAAATCAACGGAGAAAAATGCCAAGACACATAGTAACCAAATTGACAAAAATTGAAGACAAAGAAAAATTATTGAAAGCAACAAGGGAAAAATGACAAATAACATACAAGGGAACTCCCATAAGGATAACAGCTGATTTCTCAGCAGAAAATCTACAAGCCAGAAGGGAGTGGCATAAATTTAAAGTGATGAAAGGGAAGAACCTACAACCAAGAGTACTCCACCCAGCAAGGATCTCATTCAGATTTGACAGAGAAATCATAAGCCCTACAGACAAGCAAAAGCTAAGAGAATTCAGCACCATGAAACCAGCTCTACACCAAATGCTAAAGGAACTTCTCTAAGTGGGAAACACAAGAGAAGAAAAGGACCCACCAAGACAAACCCATAACAATTAAGAAAATAGTAATAGGAACATACATATCAATAATTACCTTAAACGTGAATGGACTAAATGTTCCAACCAAAAGAAACAGGCTCTCTGAATGGATACAAAAACAAGACCCATATATATGCTGTCTCCAAGAGACCCATTTCAGACCTAGGGACACATACAGACTGAAAGTGAGGCGATGGAAAAATATATTCTATGCAAATGAAAATCAAAAGACAGCTGGAGTAGCAATACTCATATCAGATAAAATAGACTTTAAAATAAAGAATGTTACAAGAGACAAGGAAATACACTACATAATGGTCAAGGGATCCATCCAAGAAGAAGATATAACAATTACAAATGTATATGTGCCCAACATAGGAGCACCTCAATACATAAGGCAACTGCTAACAGCTATAAAAGAGGAAATCAACAGTAACACAATAAGAGCAGGGGACTTTAACAGCTCACTTACACCAGTGGAGATCATCCAGACAGAAAATTAATAAGGAAACACAAGCTTTAAATGACACAATAGACCAGATATAGTTAATTGATATTTATAGGACATTCGATCCAAAAACAGCAGATTACACATTCTTCTCAACTGCACACGGAACATTCTCCAGGATAGATCACATCTTGGGTCACAAATAAAGCCTCAGTAAATTTAAGAAAACTGAAATCATATCAAGCAGCTGTTCCGACCACAATGCTATGAGATTAGAAATCAATAACAGGAACAAAACCGTAAATAACACAAACACATGGAGGCTAAACAATACGTTACTAAATAACCAAGAGATCACTGAAGAAATAAAAGAGGAAATCAAAAACTACCTAGAGACAAATGACAAGAAAAACACGATGATCCAAAACCTATGGGATGCAGCAAAAGCAGTTCTAAGAGGGAAGTTTATAGCAATACAAGCCTACCTCAAGAAACAAGAAAAATCTCAAATAAACAATCTAACCTTACACCTAGAGGAACTAGAGAAAGAAGAACAAAACCCAAAGTTAGTAGAATGAAGGAAATCATAAAGATCAAAGCAGAAATAAATGAAATAGAAGCAAAGAAAACGAAAGCAAAGATCAATAAAACTAAAAGCCGGTTCTTTGAGAAGATAAACAAAAATGATAAACCTTTAGCCAGACTCAAGAAAAAGAGGGAGAGGAATCAAATCAACAAAATTAGAAGTGAAAAAGGAGAAGTTACAACAGACACCACAGGAATACAAAGCATCCTAAGAGACTACTACAAGCAACTCTATGCCAATAAAATGGACAACCTGGAAGAAATGGACAAATCCTTAGAAAGGGATAACCTTCCAAGACTGAACCAGGAAGAAATAGAAAATATGAACAAACCTATCACAAGCAATGAAATTGAAACTGTGATTAAAAATCTTCCAACAAACAAAAGTCCAGAACCAGATGGCATCACAGGTGAATTCTGTCAAACATTTAGAGAAGAGCTAACACCCAACCTTCTCAAATTCTTCAAAACAATTGCAGGGGAAGGAACACTCCCAAACTCATTCTATGAGACCACCGTCACCCTGATACCAAAACCAGACAAAGATACTACAAGGAAAGAAAATTATAGACCAATATCACTGATGAATATAGATGTAAAAATCCTCAACAAAATACTAGCAAACAGAATCGAACAACACATTAAAAGGATCGTACACCATGATCAAGTGGGGTTTATCCCAGGGATGCAAGGATTCTTCAATATACACAAATCAATGTGATACACCATATTAACAAATTGTAGAATAAAACCATATGATCATCTCAATAGATGCAGGAAAAGATTTTGAGAAAATTCAACACCCATTTATGATAAAAACTCTGCAGAGTGTGGGCATAGAGGGAAACTACCTCAACATAATAAAGGCCATATATGACAAACCCACAGCAAACATCATTCTCAACAGTGAAAAACTGAAAACGTTTCCTCTAAGATGAGGAACAAGACGAGGATGTCCACTCTCACCACTACTATTCAACATAGTTTTGGAAGTCCTAGCCATGGCAATCAGAGAAGAAAAAGAAATAAAAGGAATACAAAAAGGAAAAGAAGAAGTAAAATTGTCACTGTTTGCAAATGACATCATATCATAGATAGAGAATCCTAAAGATGTCACCAGAAAACCACTGGAGCTAATCAATGAATTTGGTAAAGTTGCAGGATACAAAATTAATGCACAGAAATTGCTTGCATTCCTATACACTAACAATGAAAGAACAGAAAGAGAAATTAAGGAAACAATTCCATTACCACTGCAACAAAAATAAAATACCTAGGAATAAACCTACCTAAGGAAGTAAAAGACCTGTACTCAGAAAACTATAAGACACTGATGAAAGAAATCAAAGATGATATAAACAGATGGAGACATATACCATGTTCTTGGATTAGAAGAATCAATATTGTGAAAATGACTATACTACCCAAAGCAATCTACAGATTCAATGCAATCCCTATCAAAATACCTTTGGCATTTTCTACAGAACTAGAAAAAAAAATCTTAAAATTTGTAGGGAGACACAAAAGACCCCGGATAGCCAAAGCAGTCTTGAGGGGAAAAAAAAAGAGCTGGAGGAATCAGACTTCCAGATTTCAGACTATATTACAAAGCTACAGTAATCAAGATAATATGGTACTGGCACAAAAACAGAAATATAGATCAATAGAACAGGATAGAAAGCACAGAGATAAACCCACGTACCTATGGTCCACTAATCTATGACAAAGGAGGCAAGGGTATACAATGGAGAAAAGACAGTGTCTTCAGTAAGTGGTGCTGGGAAAACTGGACAGCTACATGCAAAAGAATGAAATTAGAACACTCCCTAACACCATACACAAAAATAAACTCAAAATGGATTAGAGACCTAAATGTAAGACCAGCCACTATAAAACTCTTAGAGGAAAACATAAGCAGAACAGTCTATGACATAAATCACAGCAAGATCCTTTTTGACCCACCTCCTAGAGAAATGGAAATAAAAACAAAAATAAAAAAATGGGACTTAATGAAATTTAAAATCTTTTGCACAGCAAAGGAAAACATAAGCAAGATGAAAAGACAACCATCAGAATGGGAGAAAATATTTTCAAATGAAGCAAATGGCAAAGGATTAACCTCCAAAAAGCAGCTCCTGTAGCTCAATATCACAAAACCAAACAACCCAATCCAAAAATGGGCAGAAGACCTAAATAGACATTTCTCCAAAGAAGATATACAGGTTGCCAACAAACACATGAAAGGATGTTGAACATCACTAATTATTAGAGAAATGCAAATCAAAACTACAATGAGGTATCACCTCACACCAGTCAGAATGGCCATCATCAAAAAATCTACCAACAATAAATGTTGGAGAGGCATTTATTGGAGAAAAGGGAACCCTCTTGCACTGTTGGTGGGAATGTAAATTGATATAGCCACTAGGGAGAACGGTATGGGGGTTCCTTAAAAACTAAAAATAGAACAACCGTACAACCCAGCAATCCCACTACTGGACATTTACCCTGAGAAAAACATAATTCAAAAAGGGTCATGTACCACAATGTTCATTGTAGCTCTATTTACAATAGCCAGGACATGGAAGCAACCTAAGTGTCCATCAACAGATAACTGGATAAAGAAGATGTGGCACACATATACAATGGAACATTATTCAGCCATAAAAAGAAACGAAATTGAGTTATTTGTAGTGAGGTGGATGGATCTAGAATCTGTCCTACAGAGTGAAGTAAGTCAGAAAGAGAAAAACAAATACCGTATGCTAACACATATATATGGAATCTAAAAGAAAAAAAGTTTATGAAGAACCTAGGGGCAGGAAAGGATTAAGGACACAGACGTAGAGAAAGGACTTGAGGACATGGAGAGGGGGAAAGGTAAGCTGGGACAAAGTGAGATAGTGGTATGGACATATATACACTACCAAATGTAAAATTGATAGCTACTGGGAAGCAGCCACATAGCACAGGGAGATCAGCTCAGTGCTTTGTGACGACCTAAAGGGGTGGGATAAGGGAGTGAGAGGGAGGTGCAAGAGGGAGGGGATATGGTGTTATATGTATACGTATAGCTGATTCACTTTTTTATACAGCAGAAACTAACACACAATTGTAAAGCAATTATACTCCAATAAAGATGTAAAAGGAAAAAAAAAAGAAAGCCCAGAGATAAACCTACACACCTATGGTCCACTAATCTATGACAAAGGAGGCAAGGATATACAATGGAGAAAAGACAGTCTCTTCAATAAGTGGTGCTGGGAAAAATGGACAGCTACATGTAAAAGAATGAAATTAGAACACTCCCTAACACCATACACAAAAAATAAACTCAAAATGGATTAGAGACCGAAATGTAAGACCGGACACTATAAAACTCTTAGAGGAAAACATAGGAAGAATACTCTTTGACAAAAATCACAACAAGATCTTTTTTGATCCACCTACTAGAGTAATGGAATAAAAAACAAAAATAAACAAATGGGAGCAAATGAAACCTAAAAGCTTTTGCAAAGCAAAGGAAACTACAAACAAGACGAAAAGACAACCTGAGAATGGGAGAAAATGTTTGCAAACGAATCAATGGACAAAGGATTAATCTCCAATATATATAAACAGCACATGCAGCTCAACAGTAAAAAAACAAACAACCCAATCCAAAAATGGGCAGATGACGTAAATAGACATTTGTCCCGAGTAGACATACAGATGGCCAAGAAGCACATGAAAAGCTGCTCAACATCACTAATTATTAGAGAAATATAAACCAAAACTACAATGAGGTATCACTTCACACAAGTTAGAATGGGCATCATCAGAAAATGTACAAACAACAAATGCTGGAGAGGGTGTGGAGAAAAGGGAACCCTCTTACACTATTTGTTGGGATATAAATTGATACAGTCACTATGGAGAACAGTATGGAGGTTCCTTAAAAAACTAAAAATAGAATTACCATATGACCCAGCAATCCCACTACTGGGCATATACCCAGAGAAAACCATAATTCAAAAAGACACATTCACCACAATGTTCATTGCAGCACTATTTACAATAGCCAGGTCATGGAAGCAACCTAAATGCCCATAGACAGACGAATGGAAAAGATGTGGTACATATATAAAATGGAATATTACTCAGCCATAAAAAGGAACGAAATTGGGTCATTTGTAGAGACATGGATAGATCTAGAGACTGTCATACAGAGTGAAGTAAGTCAGAAAGAGAAAAACAAATACCATATTTAAGCGCATACATGTGGAACCTAGAAAAGTGGTACAGATGAACCGGTTTGCAAGGCAGAAATAGAGACACAGATGTAGAGAACAAATGTATGGACACCAAGGGGGGAAAGTGGCAGGGTGGTGGTGGTGGGATGAATTGCGAGCCTGGTATCGACATATATACACTTATATGTATAAAATAGATAACCAATAAGAACCTGCTGTATAAAAAAATGAATAAAATTAAAAAATTAAAACATAAATAATATTTTAAAAAAATAAAACAGAAAAAAAATTCTTTCCTTCCCATAGACGTATTTATATGAATGAATTATTTCCATGCTTATATCTATAAATACAAAAAGAGGAATAAAACCTACCTTGAACCAAAAAAGAAAAAAAAAAAACAGAACCCACTGGTCATACAGAGGAAAACCCTATCAGGGCACTTGCTCCAGTGGTAAACAATTCTGAAGTTGGTCAGAGGTGGGGAATCGTCTCCCATGCAGCCAGCAGCCCCCCCGCAAGGAGCGTCCTCATTGCAAAGCTGGGGGACCGTGAGGAGGTGTCTCTGAGTAAACGTGAGCTGAGCCCCAGGCCAGCTGCTGCTGAACTTTTCCCACCCTTCCCAGGTAAAACACCTGAATGCGTGCAAAGACTTTAAAGCCTAGAGGAAGGGGCTTGGAGTCACACCAGCGACAGCACGCAGGACAACTTGGTGCCTGCAGGTCAGCCAGGATGGTCCTGGCCCCAGGCGCTCTTCTGGAAGCTTTCCATTTCCCTGCCTGAGGTACCCCTCCTGTCCCGGCCCCCACTGCTTTTTTCCTTCCTCACCTCTGCCCGGGTAGAAATTCCAGCAGCAGGTGTGGGTGACACATCCTCTTCTTTAGCAGGTGGCAGCCCGGCAACTCCTGCAGAAAGTCCAGCAGAGCCCCACTCACACGGGGCCACTCATAGAGCCGTAGGCGCTACTCTCTCCCACCAGCACAACCCCGAGACTGCTGACGGGGCAGAGACTATGGCGTCAGGCCCAGCTGCAGAGGCTTTTGCTGCCTGGAGGGGTGTTTATATTGACCTCAACCCAGGCACACCTGGGAAGGGCTGGCCGGCAGGGTCAGGCTGCCCAGGTCAGCCAATCCTCGCCCCTCAGGGGCTCAGAGTTGCAGAAAATGGGCTTTGCTGCACCGGCCAGGTCCAAGGAACAGATGTAGGGTCCCGAGAGTCCGCATAGACAAGGGGCGGCAGCCCTGGCTTGTTTTCTAATCATTTTATCTGGTCCATGAGTGGGAGACAACTTCAAGAAGACCCTCTCCTAATGAGAGGAACCCAGGAGTCAGGGAGAGGAGGGTTGGTGGGTGGAGACAGAGGCCTGGTGCCCCGGCTGCAGTGGAAGCCCCTGGAAGACCAGGCAGAGGGAGGCCGCACAGAGAGAAGCCTAGGGTCACAGACCTGTCGGAGCTGCTGTTTGTTAGTTCAAGCCCTGCTCTGAGGTGCTCTGTGTCAGCTCTGAGCGACAGGTGTGCTGAGGGTGCTCTGCAATGAGGGCTATGTGCACGGTTCCAGCCCTGCCGGGGTACCTGTCCAGGGGAGCTCCATATCCAGGGAGGGGCCTGCCCACGAGAGCCCCGTGAGCTGCTGGGTACCTGCACAGGTGAGCTCCATATCCTGGGAGGGGCCTGCGCACGAGAGCCCCGTGGGCTGCTGGGTACCTGCCCAGGTGAGCTCCATATCCTGGGAGGGGCCTGACCATGAGAGCCCTGTGGGCTGCTGGGTACCTGCACAGGTGAACACCATATCTTGGGAGGGCCCTGCCCACGAGAGCCCCGTGAGCTGCTGGGTACCTGCCCAGGTGAGCTCCATATCCTGGGAGGGGCCTGCACATGAGAGCCCCGTGGGCTGCTGGGTACCTGCCCAGGTGAGCTCCATATCCTGGGAGGGGCCTGACCATGAGAGCCCCGTGGGCTGCTGTGTACCTGCACAGGTGAACACCATATCTTGGGAGGGGCCTGACCATGAGAGCCCCATGGGCTGCTGCGTACCTGCCCAGGTGAGTTCCATATCCTGGGAGGGGCCTGACCATGAGAGCCCCGTGGGCTGCTGGGGACATGGTAAAGGACGCCAGGACAGTCAGTGAAGCCACAGAGGATATACATCCAGTAGTTCCTAATTCCTATACCCTGCTGGTCATTCTACCATCCCCCAGGACATGGTATTCTGTATTAGACTTCAATGATGCCTTCTTCTGTATTCCATTAGTCCCAGAGTCACAAGAAATTTTGGCTATGAGTGGCAGGACTCAACGTACAAAAAAAACAATACTGCTGGGCCGTCCTGCCCCAGGGGTTCAAAAATTCCCACACCATCTTTGGGGAAACGTTAGCTAAAGCCCTAAAAGATCTACCTCGGGAGAAGGGAACCCTCCTTCAATATGCAGACGACAGTCTGATCGTCAGCCCTACTAAGGAGGCCTCTGGACTACCTAGCCAATAAAAGATAGAAGGTGTCCAAGAAAAAGGCTCAAATATCACAGACTAAGGTGACCTGCCTGGGCTTCATTCTCACAGAAGATCAGAGAAGCCCATCCCAGGAAAGGGAAGAAGCCATTTGCAGCCTCACCCTTCCTAAAACTAGAAGACAGCTTAGGGGTTCCTGGGGAGACCGGGATTTGCTGCATCTGGATCCCTAACTACAGTCTAATACCTGGGCCTCTATATGAAACACTGAAAGGAAAAGATGATGATCCTTTTGAATAGAATCCAGAAGCGGCCTTTCAAGAAAGGAAAGAGCAGTCAATTCAGACCCTTGCCATGGACCTCCCTAATTTAGCTAAACCCTTTGACCTTTACATTCCTGATCGAAGGCGAATTGCCCTTGGAGTATTAGTGCAAAAACTGGGACCACTTGAAATGGAACAATGCAAGAATGCCCTCCAGGCATTGGCCAGCCACCCCATCCGACCAGGATACTGGGGGTATCTAAAAACCTGGAAATGAGCAGCCCGCAAGGCCAGCTCCCTCCTAAGGGAAAAGGACGCCACTTGGTGTTCCTAACCACCCACCATGCCCTGAAGTTGCAGGGATCGCTCCGTGGGCACAATGACCTCGAGTGAGGAGGCCCTCCAACTCCAACCTCCAGAGAGACAACCTGGGGCAACAGGCCCCCATGACGACTCATGTGACCATCACTTGACCTGGAGCTTCTCTCAGAAAACCACAAGAGTGTGCCCCAAAAGAACAGACTATTGCTTGCAGGACTTACTGCACCCAGAGCGGAGCTAATAAACTTGGCAGGGGAACCCTAAATAACGCTGCCACCATAGAAAAGCCTACAGACACCACTGTGACGGCGACCAATGAGACCAGCTGGACTCCCGGCTACTTCAAAAGGCAGTTGACTGAGTGGCCGTCATGGTCCTGGATCACCACCGGCCCTGGACTGTCTGGGAGTTGAGCAGGCAGGGCTCTGACACCTGGTGCTGTTTGTACGTTAATTCAGTGGCCTAACTGAAGAAAGCACAGACTACTGGTCAGAGCATCTAGGCTGGCAGAAACCGTCAGCCTAAGGGGGCGAACCAATGTGGAGCAGGGTAAAACCGGCCCCCCCAGCGTCCCTGCGCATCTCTTTCCTGGACCCTTAAAGGTCATTAGAATCTATAAAACTTCCAACGCTGGTGCTCAGGCAGATGAGCAGTGAGGGAGAAGGCCTGGGGACAATCAACCTCACCTGGTTCCGGGTTGGGGAACATGGAGTTGCTGGGAGAGTGTTGCACCTAGAGAGGGCACGGAAGGTCCGTGCTCTTTCCCCACATCTTGTCCTATGAATCTCTTCCTTCTGGTCGTTCCTGAGTTATAGCCTTTCATAATAAACTGGCAATCTGGACATTGCTGCCATGTGACAAGCCCGGCTGATGCCATTGAGGATGTGAGGCCACGTGGAAGGAGATCCCAGCCATCCAGCCCAAATTGCCCACTCACAGCATTGTCAAGTCTTGGGACTTCCCTGGTGACGCAGTGGTTGGGAGTCTGCCTGCCAATGAGGGGGACACGGGTTCGAGCCCTGGTCTGGGGGGACACCGCATGCCGCGGAGCAACTAAGCCCATGAGCCACGGCTGCTGAGCCCAAGTGCCACAACTACTGAAGCCCGCACACCTAGAGCCTGTGCTCTGCGGCGGGAGAGGCCACCGCAATGAGAGGCCCGTGCACCGTGGTGAGGAGTGGCCCCTGCTCGCTGCAACTAGAGAAAGCCCACACGCAGCAGAAGACTCAATGCAGCCAAAAATAAATAAATTAATTAAAAAAGCTAAGTCTTTATTTATTTTTATTTGGCTGCGTTGGGTCTTCGTTGCTGTGGGTGGGCTTCTCACTGCAGTGGCTTCTCTTGTTGCAGAGCACGGGCTTGGTTGCTCCGCGGCATGTGGGGTCTTCCCGGACTTGAACCTGTGTCCCCTGCATTGGTGGGCGGATTCTTAACCACTGCACCACAAGGGAAGTCCCCATTTAAAGAAATTATTGACTTGCTTTAAATTTTCAGAAAAATATTTAAAAAATTGATTACATGGACCTTTGTGTATGCAAGTTTCGCAGCTGTAGATACGGAGGGCTGAATGTTCTATGCCATTTTATCTAAAGGACTTGAGTATCCATGGGTTTTGGTATCCATGGAGGTCCTAGAACCAGTCCCCCGCAGGTACTAAGAGATGACTGTATATTCATAATTGCAGTCTTTTTCATTCCTAGTAGTATTTTTGTGGTCTTCTCTTCCTGTGTCTTCCCCTGGATCAGTTTTGTCAGAGATGTGTTTTCATTAGGGTTTTGAAGAGCTCAGTTTTGGTCTTACTGATCTTTCCTATTGTTTCCTTGTTTTTTCTCTTATCTTTTTCTTTAGGTTTACATGATAACTTTTTTAAGTTCCTCGAGTTGAATTTTTTAACTTACCTCTTTTTCATCTTTTTCTTTTTCATAGTAAAAGCTTTAGGTGCATCCCACAAGTTTGCATATATAATATTTTTATAGTTGTTCAGCAGCAATAAGTATAATTTCCATCATGATTTACTCTTGACCTCATGAATTGCATATTTAGATGTGCTTTTTGAAGTATCCAGTCATGTTAGGCTTGTTTGGCTATATTTTTATTGCTTGTTTTTAATCTAAATGCATTGTTGTCAGAAAATACGTTCTTTATGATAATGATTCTTTCAGAGTCCTTTGTGATTTAGAATTTGGTCTTTTTCTTTAAATTTTTGGTATATGGTCCAGGTGTCTTTGAAAGATGCATGTTTACTATTTGTGTAGAGCAGGATTTTATATATTAGCTCTAACTGCATTAGGTCAAATGTGGTGATTTATTCAAAGCTTGATCTATGTCTGTTTCTGATAGAGTTCTATAAAAACCTCATACTAGAATTGTTAAGTTTTTCCATTTCTCTTTATATTCACTGGATGAAAAAAGTCCAATCTGATAAATTTTGCTTTTAATAGGCAAATTAAATCCATTTACATTAAAAAAAAAACCTCACCTGGAGGCTGCTGGGGAGAAGTCCTGCCCCTCCCCCCGGGTATGAGGACACCCAACTCAGCACGAAGCATTTACAGAAGAGGTGTCTGCACCCTCAGGGCCCCAAGAATGTGGAATGGGACAAGAGGCAGAGGAGGGGTTTGTCACTGGCAAAGCCCATTAAAAATTCCTGGGAGATAAAAATAGAATCTGGGCAATAAAATAAAGTCTAACCTTTTTTTCCTTTGTGCTTTTTCTAATTTCACTTGTTCCTAGGTTTCCACAGGCAGAGGTCCCACACCCGGCACTTCAGACCGGATTTCCTAGTGCAAGATGGCTGGGCCGACACCTCAGCTCTCCGGGCCCCGTGCAGACTCCGCCACATAGAGCCTGAGCTCCAGCCAACCCGGCCCTCAAGAGCTCCGCCCCGTCCCTCCCGCTGACGCTGACGGGATCCCTACACAGCAGCCCGGCCCACAGCCTGCGGGGGAGCGCACGCCCTCACCTCTCCATTCTCTGATCAAAATATAAAGTTTTCCTTTGCTTCTGAACCAAACTCAGTCTCGATCTGTTGGCTCCAATGACACTGGGCAGGGGGACCCTTGTTGGGGCCCACTCTGCAGGATCAGTAACAGAATTTGAGAACATTGTAACTTCAAAGAATAGATGCGTGAGCCAAACTGTTATTAACATAGAGCAGTGTATAAGGCTCGTGTAAAATAAGATGTTTCTAACACTTCCATTTGATATTTCCATCACTTTATTATAAGCAAGTTCAGTGGAGGGGTTTGTCGTATTTGTCAGGTCAACAGTAGAGAAATGCAGTGATTTCTTTCCAAGGATGTAGATCTACTAATCTTGGCTGAAGGTTCAATCTTGTTTTGAATGATTTCCGTTGAAAATGATACCTCTTTTTCAGCTCCTGGATTTCTACGAAGTATAAAATCTTATATATTTTATTACTAAAGGGTAAAGGTGGGAGGAGAGATAAATTAACAGTTTCGGATTAACATATACACACTTCTATGTATAAAATATATCATCAACAAGGAACTACTGTATAGCACAGGGAACAATACTCAATATTTTGTAATAACCCCTAAGGGGAAATAATCTGAAAAACAATAGATATCTATATCGACATCATGTATCAACTACAGATAAAAAGGAACATAAAGGAGGCCGATGGCGAGCGTTTCTGACCCTGAAGACTTCACTCACCTAAATTTCGGACTCTGCTTACGGCCAAAGTCCCTTAATGAACATACATGTACCAGTGGCTTAAAAATTCGCCAGATTGGGGCTTCCCTGGTGGCGCAGTGGTTGAGAGTCTGCCTGCCGATGCAGGGGACACGGGTTGGAGCCCTGGTCTGGGAAGATCCCACGTGCCACAGAGCGGCTGGGCCTGTGAGCCACAACTACTGAGCCTGCGCGTCTGGAGCCTGTGCTCCGCAACAGGAGAGGCCGCGATGGTGAGAGGCCCGCGCACCGCGATGAGGAGTGGCCCCCGCTTGCCGCTGCTGGAGGAAGCCCTCCCACAGAGGAGAGGACCCAACACAGCCAATAAATAAATACATGAATAAATAAATAAATAAAATTTAAAAAAAAATTCGTCAGATTGGGGTTCGGGGAGACACTGATTTGGAAAAATCCCTGGTGTTCTCCTTACATACATGGGAACTTTCCTACAGCTAAAATATGCCTGTGACACCCAGAAGATGGTACACGGTTGGATCAGGAAGATTTTGGAAAAGGCACCTCATCTCTTAATCTCATGGTGGTCGAGTTCACCCCACCAGCCTCTTTCCTAACAATCTCCCCACTTGAGGATGTCAGCACCTCCTATGTCCTGTTGCACAGAGTTGGGAATATGTCCACAGGATGAAGGGGAAGGAGGAGAAACAATGAGAGACAAGCCCTAGATGTTCGGACAGGCAAAAGTCACTCTAATTTCCAATCAGGAAGAAGAATTAAGCAAAGGCTTAGCCTGCCGCCCGAAACCACAGTAGGGGCAGAAGCACACCACCGGTTTTGCGGCCAGCTCCCAAAAAACCGAGTTGACAAATGAAGCTCAGGAAACTTCAATTCACAAATATGCAGAATTATAAATTATGACTCTCCAAGCAAGCCGGAAATGCAAATCAGCAATACAAAGAAGTCTCACTTCCCATCGGTCAAAGGGGACCATGCTGAAAAAAGTGTAAAAACCAGAAATGCAGGACAGGCCATGGAGAAAAGGGAGCCTTGTTAGGCTGATGGGGGGGATGTAAACTGCCAAAGGCCACTCTGTAGAAGTGTATGGTGTTTCCTAAAACATCTAAAAAACACAGCTAGAGAGCATAGGGCACTTACACTCATGGGCATATAAATTGGGAAATCTAAAAATCAACAAGACACGGGCACCCCAAAGATTAGCGCTGCTCTGTTGACAAGAAACTCCAATTCGGTACACCTTAAATATCCCAGGAAAGAGAAAAATGGATAAAGAAGTTGTGCTAATTAGGTACAATGAAATATCACTCAGCCATGTAATAAATGTTATAAGGCTAGTAGCAGCATGCTGACTGGATTTACGTACAACGTTTAGAAGTGAAATAAGTCACACAGAAAAAGACACTTATCATAAGATATCACTTATAGAGGGAATGTAAAAATCGCTACACAGGACATGTACTACAAAACAGAATAGAGCCACACATTTAGAGAACACACCATGGCTGCTTAACGGAAAGGTGAGGTGGGGTGAGGCATAAAACAAGGGTTTGAAATTAGCACAGATAGCACTCCATAAACCACATATGTAACAGACAAGCCCTGTTCCTTGCTCAGTGAACTGGACTCCAAACCCCTTATTCAACGCACAAAAAATATATCTGACTAGTAAGAATCTTAAAACCTATGTATTGATATCTCTCTGTAAGTGAATCAAGTGGTTGTAAAATGGTATAAACACAGCAGTGAAAATCAGCTAAACCCCAGTATAAAAATAAATTTCAAAAAAAATAAAAAAACAACAAAGACATTGAAAGAGAGAGAAATTCTTACAGAGATCGTTCAGGGGCTTTGAAGCAACCTGGATTGACCATATATAGACCCACAGCTGGATTAGACGTAAGTCTGGAAACTGTTGGGGCTGAGAGGATTGGTGAGATTGGGTGAGCAAACGAAGACACTTTAAAGTAATAATGCGTGGTACCCATTCCATTTGTTCCAAATCTCCAGGTTCAAGGGAATCATCCTACAGCGAAAACATGCATGGGAAACCCAAATGATGATACACCGTGTGATCTGGAAAGGTTTCTAAAATGCACCTCATTTCACATCTCCTAGTGCTTGGGTTCCCCCCATCCAGCTGCTTTACTAAAAATCTAACCACTTGGAGAATCAGCACCTTTAACCTATTGTTTCATACGGGTTGCAATTTGTCCTGAGGATGAACGGGATGAGGGGAAACCCATGAGAGACTAGCTCTAGGTGTTGGGACAGGCACACGTCACTCTAATTTCCCATCAGGAAGAAGAATTAACGACAGGCTCAGCCTGCCCCATGGAACCAGAATAGTGCCTGAAGCAATCCTGCGGTTTTGCAGCCAGCTCCCAAAAAAGCGAGTTGAAAAATGTAGATCAGGGGCACTGTAATTCACAAACTTGCAGAGTTACAAATGATAACTCTCGTCCACAAATATATTGAGGGAAAGCAACGAACACTATTTAAAAGCAAGGCAGAATTGCAGGAAACAGATTTCAGGAGGAAGATACGAATCGTCTTTAAAGCAAATGAAAAGCAGGAAAAGGGCGACAATGATGCACTTGGCCAAAAAGGGCGTATGCGTTTATTCCTGAATATATTAAGGAAAAAACGCATACGCCCTTTTTGGCCAACCAAGCAACCTGGAAAGGCAAATCAGCGCTACAAAGAAGTCTCGCTTCCCATCGGTCAAAAGGGCCATGATGAATAAAGTGTCCAAACCAGAAATGCTGGACAGGCCTTGGAGAAATGGGAGCCTTGCTACGCTGATGGGCGGGATGTAAATTGCCAACAGCCACACTGGAGAAGTGTACGGTGTGTCCTGAAACATCTAAAAAACTCAGCTTAGAGAGCATAGGGCACTTCCACTCATGGGCGTATAAATTGGGAAAACTAAAAATCAGCAAGACACAGGCACCCCAAAGTTTTGGGCTACTCTGTTGACAAGAACCTCCACTTCGTTACACCTTAAATATCCCAGGAAAGAGAAGAATGGATAAAGAAGTTGCGGTCCTTATGTACAATGGAATATCACTCAGCCATGAAATCAATGTCATAAGGCTAGTAGCAGCATGATGAGTGGATTTAGGTATGACGATTCTAAGTGAAATAAGTCACACAGAAAAAGACACTTATCATGAGATATCACTTATAGAGGGAATGTAAAAACCGCTACCCTTGAACTGAATTACAAAACAGAACAGAGTCACACGTGTATAAAACACACTATGGCTGCTTAACGGGAAAGGTGAGGTGGGGTGATGCATAAAACAAGGGTTTCAAATTAGCTCAGATACCGTTCCAGAAACCCAATATGTAATAGACAAGACCTACTCCTTGCTCAGTGAACTGGACTCAACACCCCCGATTCACCGCCCAAGAATATATCTGACTAATAAGAATCTTAAAACCTATGTATTGATATCTCTCTGTAAGTGAGTCAAGTGGGTGTAAAGCGGCATACACACAGCAGTGAAAAGCAGCTAAACCCCATTATAAAAATCAATTACTTTCCAAAACCCGTGAAACAAAGACAGTGAAAGAGAGAGAAATTCTTACAAAATTCGTTCAGGGGCTGTGATGCCACCTGGATTGACCATATCTAGACCCACAGCTGATTGAGACATAAGGGTGGACACTCGTGGGGCTGAGAGGTTTGGTGAGGTTGGCTGAGCTAACGCAGACCCTTTAAAGTAATACGGCGTGGTACCCATCCCATGGGTCCCAAATCTCCAGGTTCAAGGGCATCGTCCTACATTGAAAACATGCATGAGAAACCCCGAAGATGGTACACCGTGTGATCGGGAAAGGTTTCTAAAACGCACCTCATTTCTCATCTCCTTGTGCTCCGGTTCGCCATTCCAGCCCCTTTACTAGCAATCTCCCTCCTTGGAGAATCAGCACCTTTATCCTCCTGTTCCGTACAGGTTGCAAATTGTCCTGAGGATGAATGGGAAGAGGGGGAACCAATGAGAGACTAGCTCTAGGTGTTGGGACAGGCACAGGTCACTCTATTTTCCCATCAGGAAGAAGAATTAACCACAGGCTCAGCCTGCCGCCAGGAACCAGAATACGGCCTGAAGCAATCCTGCGCTTTTGCGGCCAGCTCCCAAGAAAGCGAGTTGAAGAATGGAGCTCAGGGGCACTGCAATTCACAAACCTGCAGACTTAGAAATGATAACTCTCGTCCACAAATATATTGAGGGAAGGCAACGAAGAGGATTTGAAAGCAAGGCAGAATTGCAGGAAACAGATTTCAGGAGGTAGATTCGAATCGCCTTTAAAGCACAGGAAAAGCGGCAAAACCTCGACAATGATGCCCTTGGCCAAAAAGGGCGTATGCGTTTTTTCCTGAATATATTCAGGAAAAAACGCATACGCCCTTTTTGGCCAACCAAGCAACCTGGAAAGGCAAATCAGCGCTACAAAGAAGTCTCGCTTCCCATCGGTCAAAAGGGCCATGCTGAATAAAGTGTCAAAACCAGAAATGCTGGACAGGCCTTGGAGAAATGGGAGCCTTGCTACGCTGATGGGCGGGATGTAAATTGCCAACAGCCACTCTGGAGAAGTGTACGGTGTGTCCTGAAACATCTAAAAAACTCAGCTTAGAGAGGATAGGGCACTTCCACTCATGGGCGTATAAATTGGGAAAACTAAAAATCAGCAAGACACAGGCACCCCAAAGTTTTGGGCTACTCTGTTGACAAGAACCTCCACTTCGTTACACCTTAAATATCCCAGGAAAGAGAAGAATGGATAAAGAAGTTGCGGTCCTTATGTACAATGGAATATCACTCAGCCATGAAATCAATGTCATAAGGCTAGTAGCAGCATGATGAGTGGATTTAGGTACGACGATTCTAAGTGAAATAAGTCACACAGAAAAAGACACTTATCATAAGATATCACTTATAGAGGGAATGTAAAAACCGCTACCCTTGAACTGAATTACAAAACAGAACAGAGTCACACGTTTAGAAAACACACTATGGCTGCTTAACGGGAAAGGTGAGGTGGGGTGATGCATAAAACAAGGGTTTCAAATTAGCTCAGATACCGTTCCAGAAAACCAATATGTAATAGACAAGACCTACTCCTTGCTCAGTGAACTGGACTCAACACCCCCTATTCACCGCCCAAGAATATATCTGACTAGTAAGAATCTTAAAACCTATGTATTAATATCTCTCTGTAAGTGAGTCAAGTGGGTATAAAGTGGCATAAACACAGCAGTGAAAAGCAGCTAAACCCCATTATAAAAATCAATTCCTTTTAAAAACCCGTGAAACAAAGACAGTGAAAGAGAGAGAAATTCTTACAAAATTCGTTCAGGGGCTGTGAGGCCACCTGGATTGAACATATCTAGACCCACAGCTGATTGAGACATAAGGGTGGACACTCTTGGGGCTGAGAGGTTTGGTGAGGTTGGGTGAGCAAACGCAGACCCTTTAAAGTAATACGGCGTGGTACCCATCCCATGGGTCCCAAATCTCCAGGTTCAAGGGCATCGTCCTACATTGAAAACATGCATGAGAAACCCCGAAGATGGTACACCGTGTGATCGGGAAAGGTTTCTAAAACGCACCTCATTTCTCATCTCCTTGTGCTCCGATTCACCATTCCAGCCACGTTACTAGCAATCTCCCTCCTAGGAGAATCAGCACCTTTATCCTCCTGTTCCGTACAGGTTGCTAATTGTCCTGAGGATGAACGGGAAGAGGGGGAACCAATGAGAGACTAGCTCTAGGTGTTGGGACAGGCACAGGTCACTCTATTTTCCCATCAGGAAGAAGAATTAACCACAGGCTCAGCCTGCCACCAGGAACCAGAATACGGCCTGAAGCAATCCTGCGCTTTTGCGGCCAGCTCCCAAGAAAGAGAGTTGAAGAATGGAGCTCAGGGGCACTGCAATTCACAAACCTGCAGACTTAGAAATGATAACTCTCGTCCACAAATATATTGAGGGAAGGCAACGAAGAGGATTTGAAAGCAAGGCAGAATTGCAGGAAACAGATTTCAGGAGGTAGATTCGAATCGCCTTTAAAGCACAGGAAAAGCGGCAAAACCTCGACAATGATTCCCTTGGCCATAAAGGGCGTAGGCGTTTTTTCCTGAATATATTCAGGAAAAAACGCATACGCCCTTTTTGGCCAACCAAGCAACCTGGAAAGGCAAATCAGCGCTACAAAGAAGTCTCGCTTCCCATCGGTCAAAAGGGCCATGCTGAATAAAGTGTCAAAACCAGAAATGCTGGACAGGCCTTGGAGAAATGGGAGCCTTGCTACGCTGATGGGCGGGATGTAAATTGCCAACAGCCACACTGGAGAAGTGTACGGTGTATCCTGAAACATCTAAAAAACTCAGCTTAGAGACCATAGGGCACTTCCTCTCATGGGCGTATAAATTGGGAAAACTAAAAATCAGCAAGACACAGGCACCCCAAAGTTTTGGGCTGCTCTGTTGACAAGAACCTCCACTTCGTTACACCTTAAATATCCCAGGAAAGAGAAGAATGGATAAAGAAGTTGTGGTCCTTATGTACAATGGAATATCACTCAGCCATGAAATCAACGTCATAAGGCTAGTAGCAGCATGATGAGTGGATTTAGGTACGACGATTCTAAGTGAAATAAGTCACACAGAAAAAGACACTTATCATAAGATATCACTTATAGAGGGAATGTAAAAACCGCTACCCTTGAACTGAATTACAAAACAGAACAGAGTCACACGTTTAGAAAACACACTATGGCTGCTTAACGGGAAAGGTGAGGTGGGGTGATGCATAAAACAAGGGTTTCAAATTAGCTCAGATACCGTTCCAGAAACCCAATATGTAATAGACAAGACCTACTCCTTGCTCAGTGAACTGGACTCAACACCCCCTATTCACCGCCCAAGAATATATCTGACTAGTAAGAATCTTAAAACCTATGTATTGATATCTCTCTGTAAGTGAGTCAAGTGGGTGTAAAGCGGCATAAACACAGCAGTGAAAAGCAGCTAAACCCCATTATAAAAATCAATTACTTTCCAAAACCCGTGAAACAAAGACAGTGAAAGAGAGAGAAATTCTTACAAAATTCGTTCAGGGGCTGTGATGCCACCTGGATTGACCATATCTAGACCCACAGCTGATTGAGACATAAGGGTGGACACTCGTGGGGCTGAGAGGTTTGGTGAGGTTGGCTGAGCTAACGCAGACCCTTTAAAGTAATACGGCGTGGTACCCATCCCATGGGTCCCAAATCTCCAGGTTCAAGGGCATCGTCCTACATTGAAAACATGCATGAGAAACCCCGAAGATGGTACACCGTGTGATCGGGAAAGGTTTCTAAAACGCACCTCATTTCTCATCTCCTTGTGCTCCGGTTCGCCATTCCAGCCCCTTTACTAGCAATCTCCCTCCTTGGAGAATCAGCACCTTTATCCTCCTGTTCCGTACAGGTTGCAAATTGTCCTGAGGATGAACGGGAAGAGGGGGAACCAATGAGAGACTAGCTCTAGGTGTTGGGACAGGCACAGGTCACTCTATTTTCCCATCAGGAAGAAGAATTAACCACAGGCTCAGCCTGCCGCCAGGAACCAGAATACGGCCTGAAGCAATCCTGCGCTTTTGCGGCCAGCTCCCAAGAAAGCGAGTTGAAGAATGGAGCTCAGGGGCACTGCAATTCACAAACCTGCAGACTTAGAAATGATAACTCTCGTCCACAAATATATTGAGGGAAGGCAACGAAGAGGATTTGAAAGCAAGGCAGAATTGCAGGAAACAGATTTCAGGAGGTAGATTCGAATCGCCTTTAAAGCACAGGAAAAGCGGCAAAACCTCGACAATGATGCCCTTGGCCAAAAAGGGCGTATGCGTTTTTTCCTGAATATATTCAGGAAAAAACGCATACGCCCTTTTTGGCCAACCAAGCAACCTGGAAAGGCAAATCAGCGCTACAAAGAAGTCTCGCTTCCCATCGGTCAAAAGGGCCATGATGAATAAAGTGTCAAAACCAGAAATGCAGGACAGGCCATGGAGAAATGGGAGCCTTGCTACGCTGATGGGCGGGATGTAAATTGCCAACAGCCACTCTGGAGAAGTGTACGGTGTGTCCTGAAACATCTAAAAAACTCAGCTTAGAGAGGATAGGGCACTTCCACTCATGGGCGTATAAATTGGGAAAACTAAAAATCAGCAAGACACAGGCACCCCAAAGTTTTGGGCTACTCTGTTGACAAGAACCTCCACTTCGTTACACCTTAAATATCCCAGGAAAGAGAAGAATGGATAAAGAAGTTGCGGTCCTTATGTACAATGGAATATCACTCAGCCATGAAATCAATGTCATAAGGCTAGTAGCAGCATGATGAGTGGATTTAGGTATGACGATTCTAAGTGAAATAAGTCACACAGAAAAAGACACTTATCATAAGATATCACTTATAGAGGGAATGTAAAAACCGCTACCCTTGAACTGAATTACAAAACAGAACAGAGTCACACGTTTAGAAAACACACTATGGCTGCTTAACGGGAAAGGTGAGGTGGGGTGATGCATAAAACAAGGGTTTCAAATTAGCTCAGATACCGTTCCAGAAAACCAATATGTAATAGACAAGACCTACTCCTTGCTCAGTGAACTGGACTCAACACCCCCTATTCACCGCCCAAGAATATATCTGACTAGTAAGAATCTTAAAACCTATGTATTAATATCTCTCTGTAAGTGAGTCAAGTGGGTATAAAGTGGCATAAACACAGCAGTGAAAAGCAGCTAAACCCCATTATAAAAATCAATTCCTTTTAAAAACCCGTGAAACAAAGACAGTGAAAGAGAGAGAAATTCTTACAAAATTCGTTCAGGGGCTGTGAGGCCACCTGGATTGACCATATCTAGACCCACAGCTGATTGAGACATAAGGGTGGACACTCTTGGGGCTGAGAGGTTTGGTGAGGTTGGGTGAGCAAACGCAGACCCTTTAAAGTAATACGGCGTGGTACCCATCCCATGGGTCCCAAATCTCCAGGTTCAAGGGCATCGTCCTACATTGAAAACATGCATGAGAAACCCCGAAGATGGTACACCGTGTGATCGGGAAAGGTTTCTAAAACGCACCTCATTTCTCATCTCCTTGTGCTCCGATTCACCATTCCAGCCACGTTACTAGCAATCTCCCTCCTTGGAGAATCAGCACCTTTATCCTCCTGTTCCGTACAGGTTGCTAATTGTCCTGAGGATGAACGGGAAGAGGGGGAACCAATGAGAGACTAGCTCTAGGTGTTGGGACAGGCACAGGTCACTCTATTTTCCCATCAGGAAGAAGAATTAACCACAGGCTCAGCCTGCCACCAGGAACCAGAATACGGCCTGAAGCAATCCTGCGCTTTTGCGGCCAGCTCCCAAGAAAGCGAGTTGAAGAATGGAGCTCAGGGGCACTGCAATTCACAAACCTGCAGACTTAGAAATGATAACTCTCGTCCACAAATATATTGAGGGAAGGCAACGAAGAGGATTTGAAAGCAAGGCAGAATTGCAGGAAACAGATTTCAGGAGGTAGATTCGAATCGCCTTTAAAGCACAGGAAAAGCGGCAAAACCTCGACAATGATTCCCTTGGCCATAAAGGGCGTATGCGTTTTTTCCTGAATATATTCAGGAAAAAACGCATACGCCCTTTTTGGCCAACCAAGCAACCTGGAAAGGCAAATCAGCGCTACAAAGAAGTCTCGCTTCCCATCGGTCAAAAGGGCCATGCTGAATAAAGTGTCAAAACCAGAAATGCTGGACAGGCCTTGGAGAAATGGGAGCCTTGCTACGCTGATGGGCGGGATGTAAATTGCCAACAGCCACACTGGAGAAGTGTACGGTGTATCCTGAAACATCTAAAAAACTCAGCTTAGAGACCATAGGGCACTTCCTCTCATGGGCGTATAAATTGGGAAAACTAAAAATCAGCAAGACACAGGCACCCCAAAGTTTTGGGCTGCTCTGTTGACAAGAACCTCCACTTCGTTACACCTTAAATATCCCAGGAAAGAGAAGAATGGATAAAGAAGTTGTGGTCCTTATGTACAATGGAATATCACTCAGCCATGAAATCAACGTCATAAGGCTAGTAGCAGCATGATGAGTGGATTTAGGTACGACGATTCTAAGTGAAATAAGTCACACAGAAAAAGACACTTATCATAAGATATCACTTATAGAGGGAATGTAAAAACCGCTACCCTTGAACTGAATTACAAAACAGAACAGAGTCACACGTTTAGAAAACACACTATGGCTGCTTAACGGGAAAGGTGAGGTGGGGTGATGCATAAAACAAGGGTTTCAAATTAGCTCAGATACCGTTCCAGAAACCCAATATGTAATAGACAAGACCTACTCCTTGCTCAGTGAACTGGACTCAACACCCCCTATTCACCGCCCAAGAATATATCTGACTAGTAAGAATCTTAAAACCTATGTATTGATATCTCTCTGTAAGTGAGTCAAGTGGGTGTAAAGCGGCATAAACACAGCAGTGAAAAGCAGCTAAACCCCATTATAAAAATCAATTACTTTAAAAAACCCGTGAAACAAAGACAGTGAAAGAGAGAGAAATTCTTACAAAATTCGTTCAGGGGCTGTGATGCCACCTGGATTGACCATATCTAGACCCACAGCTGATTGAGACATAAGGGTGGACACTCTTGGGGCTGAGAGGTTTGGTGAGGTAGGCTGAGCTAACGCAGACCCTTTAAAGTAATACAGCGTGGTACCCATCCCATGGGTCCCAAATCTCCAGGTTCAAGGGCATCGTCCTACATTGAAAACATGCATGAGAAACCCCGAAGATGGTACACCGTGTGATCGGGAAAGGTTTCTAAAACGCACCTCATTTCTCATCTCCTTGTGCTCCGGTTCACCATTCCAGCCGCTTTACTAGCAATCTCCCTCCTTGGAGAATCAGCACCTTTATCCTCCTGTTCCGTACAGGTTGCAAATTGTCCTGAGGATGAACGGGAAGAGGGGAAACCAATGAGAGACTAGCTCTAGGTGTTGGGGCAGGCACAGGTCATTCTATTTTCCCATCAGGAAGAAGAATTAACCACAGGCTCAGCCTGCCGCCAGGAACCAGAATACGGCCTGAAGCAATCCTGCGCTTTTGCGGCCAGCTCCCAAGAAAGCGAGTTGAAGAATGGAGCTCAGGGGCACTGCAATTCACAAACCTGCAGACTTAGAAATGATAACTCTCGTCCACAAATATATTGAGGGAAGGCAACGAAGAGGATTTGAAAGCAAGGCAGAATTGCAGGAAACAGATTTCAGGAGGTAGATTCGAATCGCCTTTAAAGCACAGGAAAAGCGGCAAAACCTCGACAATGATGCCCTTGGCCAAAAAGGGCGTATGCGTTTTTCCTGAATATATTCAGGAAAAAACGCATACGCCCTTTTTGGCCAACCAAGCAACCTGGAAAGGCAAATCAGCGCTACAAAGAAGTCTCGCTTCCCATCGGTCAAAAGGGCCATGCTGAATAAAGTGTCAAAACCAGAAATGCAGGACAGGCCATGGAGAAATGGGAGCCTTGCTACGCTGACAGGCGGGATGTAAATTGCTAATAGCCACTCTGGAGAAGTGTACGGTGTGTCCTGAAACATCTAAAAAACTCAGCTTAGAGACCATAGGGCACTTCCTCTCATGGGCGTATAAATTGGGAAAACTAAAAATCAGCAAGACACAGGCACCCCAAAGTTGTGGGCTACTCTGTTGACAAGAACCTCCACTTCGTTACACCTTAAATATCCCAGGAAAGAGAAGAATGGATAAAGAAGTTGCGGTCCTTATGTACAATGGAATATCACTCAGCCATGAAATCAATGTCATAAGGCTAGTAGCAGCATGATGAGTGGATTTAGGTATGACGATTCTAAGTGAAATAAGTCACACAGAAAAAGACACTTATCATAAGATATCACTTATAGAGGGAATGTAAAAACCGCTACCCTTGAACTGAATTACAAAACAGAACAGAGTCACACGTTTAGAAAACACACTATGGCTGCTTAACGGGAAAGGTGAGGTGGGGTGATGCATAAAACAAGGGTTTCAAATTAGCTCAGATACCGTTCCAGAAACCCAATATGTAATAGACAAGACCTACTCCTTGCTCAGTGAACTGGACTCAACACCCCCTATTCACCGCCCAAGAATATATCTGACTAGTAAGAATCTTAAAACCTATGTATTGATATCTCTCTGTAAGTGAGTCAAGTGGGTGTAAAGCGGCATAAACACAGCAGTGAAAAGCAGCTAAACCCCATTATAAAAATCAATTACTTTAAAAAACCCGTGAAACAAAGACAGTGAAAGAGAGAGAAATTCTTACAAAATTCGTTCAGGGGCTGTGATGCCACCTGGATTGACCATATCTAGACCCACAGCTGATTGAGACATAAGGGTGGACACTCTTGGGGCTGAGAGGTTTGGTGAGGTAGGCTGAGCTAACGCAGACCCTTTAAAGTAATACAGCGTGGTACCCATCCCATGGGTCCCAAATCTCCAGGTTCAAGGGCATCGTCCTACATTGAAAACATGCATGAGAAACCCCGAAGATGGTACACCGTGTGATCGGGAAAGGTTTCTAAAACGCACCTCATTTCTCATCTCCTTGTGCTCCGGTTCACCATTCCAGCCGCTTTACTAGCAATCTCCCTCCTTGGAGAATCAGCACCTTTATCCTCCTGTTCCGTACAGGTTGCAAATTGTCCTGAGGATGAACGGGAAGAGGGGGAACCAATGAGAGACTAGCTCTAGGTGTTGGGGCAGGCACAGGTCATTCTATTTTCCCATCAGGAAGAAGAATTAACCACAGGCTCAGCCTGCCGCCAGGAACCAGAATACGGCCTGAAGCAATCCTGCGCTTTTGCGGCCAGCTCCCAAGAAAGCGAGTTGAAGAATGGAGCTCAGGGGCACTGCAATTCACAAACCTGCAGACTTAGAAATGATAACCCTCGTCCACAAATATATTGAGGGAAGGCAACGAAGAGGATTTGAAAGCAAGGCAGAATTGCAGGAAACAGATTTCAGGAGGTAGATTCGAATCGCCTTTAAAGCACAGGAAAAGCGGCAAAACCTCGACAATGATGCCCTTGGCCAAAAAGGGCGTATGCGTTTTTCCTGAATATATTCAGGAAAAAACGCATACGCCCTTTTTGGCCAACCAAGCAACCTGGAAAGGCAAATCAGCGCTACAAAGAAGTCTCGCTTCCCATCGGTCAAAAGGGCCATGCTGAATAAAGTGTCAAAACCAGAAATGCAGGACAGGCCATGGAGAAATGGGAGCCTTGCTACGCTGACGGGCGGGATGTAAATTGCTAATAGCCACTCTGGAGAAGTGTACGGTGTGTCCTGAAACATCTAAAAAACTCAGCTTAGAGACCATAGGGCACTTCCTCTCATGGGCGTATAAATTGGGAAAACTAAAAATCAGCAAGACACAGGCACCCCAAAGTTTTGGGCTGCTCTGTTGACAAGAACCTCCACTTCGTTACACCTTAAATATCCCAGGAAAGAGAAGAATGGATAAAGAAGTTGTGGTCCTTATGTACAATGGAATATCACTCAGCCATGAAATCAATGTCATAAGGCTAGTAGCAGCATGATGAGTGGATTTAGGTATGACGATTCTAAGTGAAATAAGTCACACAGAAAAAGACACTTATCATAAGATATCACTTATAGAGGGAATGTAAAAACCGCTACCCTTGAACTGAATTACAAAACAGAACAGAGTCACACGTTTAGAAAACACACTATGGCTGCTTAACGGGAAAGGTGAGGTGGGGTGATGCATAAAACAAGGGTTTCAAATTAGCTCAGATACCGTTCCAGAAACCCAATATGTAATAGACAAGACCTACTCCTTGCTCAGTGAACTGGACTCAACACCCCCTATTCACCGCCCAAGAATATATCTGACTAGTAAGAATCTTAAAACCTATGTATTGATATCTCTCTGTAAGTGAGTCAAGTGGGTGTAAAGCGGCATAAACACAGCAGTGAAAAGCAGCTAAACCCCATTATAAAAATCAATTACTTTAAAAAACCCGTGAAACAAAGACAGTGAAAGAGAGAGAAATTCTTACAAAATTCGTTCAGGGGCTGTGATGCCACCTGGATTGACCATATCTAGACCCACAGCTGATTGAGACATAAGGGTGGACACTCTTGGGGCTGAGAGGTTTGGTGAGGTAGGCTGAGCTAACGCAGACCCTTTAAAGTAATACAGCGTGGTACCCATCCCATGGGTCCCAAATCTCCAGGTTCAAGGGCATCGTCCTACATTGAAAACATGCATGAGAAACCCCGAAGATGGTACACCGTGTGATCGGGAAAGGTTTCTAAAACGCACCTCATTTCTCATCTCCTTGTGCTCCGGTTCACCATTCCAGCCGCTTTACTAGCAATCTCCCTCCTTGGAGAATCAGCACCTTTATCCTCCTGTTCCGTACAGGTTGCAAATTGTCCTGAGGATGAACGGGAAGAGGGGGAACCAATGAGAGACTAGCTCTAGGTGTTGGGGCAGGCACAGGTCATTCTATTTTCCCATCAGGAAGAAGAATTAACCACAGGCTCAGCCTGCCGCCAGGAACCAGAATACGGCCTGAAGCAATCCTGCGCTTTTGCGGCCAGCTCCCAAGAAAGCGAGTTGAAGAATGGAGCTCAGGGGCACTGCAATTCACAAACCTGCAGACTTAGAAATGATAACTCTCGTCCACAAATATATTGAGGGAAGGCAACGAAGAGGATTTGAAAGCAAGGCAGAATTGCAGGAAACAGATTTCAGGAGGTAGATTCGAATCGCCTTTAAAGCACAGGAAAAGCGGCAAAACCTCGACAATGATGCCCTTGGCCAAAAAGGGCGTATGCGTTTTTTCCTGAATATATTCAGGAAAAAACGCATACGCCCTTTTTGGCCAACCAAGCAACCTGGAAAGGCAAATCAGCGCTACAAAGAAGTCTCGCTTCCCATCGGTCAAAAGGGCCATGCTGAATAAAGTGTCAAAACCAGAAATGCAGGACAGGCCATGGAGAAATGGGAGCCTTGCTACGCTGACGGGCGGGATGTAAATTGCTAATAGCCACTCTGGAGAAGTGTACGGTGTGTCCTGAAACATCTAAAAAACTCAGCTTAGAGACCATAGGGCACTTCCTCTCATGGGCGTATAAATTGGGAAAACTAAAAATCAGCAAGACACAGGCACCCCAAAGTTTTGGGCTGCTCTGTTGACAAGAACCTCCACTTCGTTTCACCTTAAATATCCCAGGAAAGAGAAGAATGGATAAAGAAGTTGTGGTCCTTATGTACAATGGAATATCACTCAGCCATGAAATCAACGTCATAAGGCTAGTAGCAGCATGATGAGTGGATTTAGGTACGACGATTCTAAGTGAAATAAGTCACACAGAAAAAGACACTTATCATAAGATATCACTTATAGAGGGAATGTAAAAACCGCTACCCTTGAACTGAATTACAAAACAGAACAGAGTCACACGTTTAGAAAACACACTATGGCTGCTTAACGGGAAAGGTGAGGTGGGGTGATGCATAAAACAAGGGTTTCAAATTAGCTCAGATACCGTTCCAGAAACCCAATATGTAATAGACAAGACCTACTCCTTGCTCAGTGAACTGGACTCAACACCCCCTATTCACCGCCCAAGAATATATCTGACTAGTAAGAATCTTAAAACCTATGTATTGATATCTCTCTGTAAGTGAGTCAAGTGGGTGTAAAGCGGCATAAACACAGCAGTGAAAAGCAGCTAAACCCCATTATAAAAATCAATTACTTTAAAAAACCCGTGAAACAAAGACAGTGAAAGAGAGAGAAATTCTTACAAAATTCGTTCAGGGGCTGTGATGCCACCTGGATTGACCATATCTAGACCCACAGCTGATTGAGACATAAGGGTGGACACTCTTGGGGCTGAGAGGTTTGGTGAGGTAGGCTGAGCTAACGCAGACCCTTTAAAGTAATACAGCGTGGTACCCATCCCATGGGTCCCAAATCTCCAGGTTCAAGGGCATCGTCCTACATTGAAAACATGCATGAGAAACCCCGAAGATGGTACACCGTGTGATCGGGAAAGGTTTCTAAAACGCACCTCATTTCTCATCTCCTTGTGCTCCGGTTCACCATTCCAGCCGCTTTACTAGCAATCTCCCTCCTTGGAGAATCAGCACCTTTATCCTCCTGTTCCGTACAGGTTGCAAATTGTCCTGAGGATGAACGGGAAGAGGGGGAACCAATGAGAGACTAGCTCTAGGTGTTGGGGCAGGCACAGGTCATTCTATTTTCCCATCAGGAAGAAGAATTAACCACAGGCTCAGCCTGCCGCCAGGAACCAGAATACGGCCTGAAGCAATCCTGCGCTTTTGCGGCCAGCTCCCAAGAAAGCGAGTTGAAGAATGGAGCTCAGGGGCACTGCAATTCACAAACCTGCAGACTTAGAAATGATAACCCTCGTCCACAAATATATTGAGGGAAGGCAACGAAGAGGATTTGAAAGCAAGGCAGAATTGCAGGAAACAGATTTCAGGAGGTAGATTCGAATCGCCTTTAAAGCACAGGAAAAGCGGCAAAACCTCGACAATGATGCCCTTGGCCAAAAAGGGCGTATGCGTTTTTCCTGAATATATTCAGGAAAAAACGCATACGCCCTTTTTGGCCAACCAAGCAACCTGGAAAGGCAAATCAGCGCTACAAAGAAGTCTCGCTTCCCATCGGTCAAAAGGGCCATGCTGAATAAAGTGTCAAAACCAGAAATGCAGGACAGGCCATGGAGAAATGGGAGCCTTGCTACGCTGACAGGCGGGATGTAAATTGCTAATAGCCACTCTGGAGAAGTGTACGGTGTGTCCTGAAACATCTAAAAAACTCAGCTTAGAGACCATAGGGCACTTCCTCTCATGGGCGTATAAATTGGGAAAACTAAAAATCAGCAAGACACAGGCACCCCAAAGTTGTGGGCTACTCTGTTGACAAGAACCTCCACTTCGTTACACCTTAAATATCCCAGGAAAGAGAAGAATGGATAAAGAAGTTGCGGTCCTTATGTACAATGGAATATCACTCAGCCATGAAATCAATGTCATAAGGCTAGTAGCAGCATGATGAGTGGATTTAGGTATGACGATTCTAAGTGAAATAAGTCACACAGAAAAAGACACTTATCATAAGATATCACTTATAGAGGGAATGTAAAAACCGCTACCCTTGAACTGAATTACAAAACAGAACAGAGTCACACGTTTAGAAAACACACTATGGCTGCTTAACGGGAAAGGTGAGGTGGGGTGATGCATAAAACAAGGGTTTCAAATTAGCTCAGATACCGTTCCAGAAACCCAATATGTAATAGACAAGACCTACTCCTTGCTCAGTGAACTGGACTCAACACCCCCTATTCACCGCCCAAGAATATATCTGACTAGTAAGAATCTTAAAACCTATGTATTGATATCTCTCTGTAAGTGAGTCAAGTGGGTGTAAAGCGGCATAAACATAGCAGTGAAAAGCAGCTAAACCCCATTATAAAAATCAATTACTTTAAAAAACCCGTGAAACAAAGACAGTGAAAGAGAGAGAAATTCTTACAAAATTCGTTCAGGGGCTGTGATGCCACCTGGATTGACCATATCTAGACCCACAGCTGATTGAGACATAAGGGTGGACACTCTTGGGGCTGAGAGGTTTGGTGAGGTAGGCTGAGCTAACGCAGACCCTTTAAAGTAATACAGCGTGGTACCCATCCCATGGGTCCCAAATCTCCAGGTTCAAGGGCATCGTCCTACATTGAAAACATGCATGAGAAACCCCGAAGATGGTACACCGTGTGATCGGGAAAGGTTTCTAAAACGCACCTCATTTCTCATCTCCTTGTGCTCCGGTTCACCATTCCAGCCGCTTTACTAGCAATCTCCCTCCTTGGAGAATCAGCACCTTTATCCTCCTGTTCCGTACAGGTTGCAAATTGTCCTGAGGATGAACGGGAAGAGGGGGAACCAATGAGAGACTAGCTCTAGGTGTTGGGGCAGGCACAGGTCATTCTATTTTCCCATCAGGAAGAAGAATTAACCACAGGCTCAGCCTGCCGCCAGGAACCAGAATACGGCCTGAAGCAATCCTGCGCTTTTGCGGCCAGCTCCCAAGAAAGCGAGTTGAAGAATGGAGCTCAGGGGCACTGCAATTCACAAACCTGCAGTCTTAGAAATGATAACTCTCGTCCACAAATATATTGAGGGAAGGCAACGAAGAGGATTTGAAAGCAAGGCAGAATTGCAGGAAACAGATTTCAGGAGGTAGATTCGAATCGCCTTTAAAGCACAGGAAAAGCGGCAAAACCTCGACAATGATGCCCTTGGCCAAAAAGGGCGTATGCGTTTTTTCCTGAATATATTCAGGAAAAAACGCATACGCCCTTTTTGGCCAACCAAGCAACCTGGAAAGGCAAATCAGCGCTACAAAGAAGTCTCGCTTCCCATCGGTCAAAAGGGCCATGCTGAATAAAGTGTCAAAACCAGAAATGCAGGACAGGCCATGGAGAAATGGGAGCCTTGCTACGCTGACGGGCGGGATGTAAATTGCTAATAGCCACTCTGGAGAAGTGTACGGTGTGTCCTGAAACATCTAAAAAACTCAGCTTAGAGACCATAGGGCACTTCCTCTCATGGGCGTATAAATTGGGAAAACTAAAAATCAGCAAGACACAGGCACCCCAAAGTTTTGGGCTGCTCTGTTGACAAGAACCTCCACTTCGTTTCACCTTAAATATCCCAGGAAAGAGAAGAATGGATAAAGAAGTTGTGGTCCTTATGTACAATGGAATATCACTCAGCCATGAAATCAACGTCATAAGGCTAGTAGCAGCATGATGAGTGGATTTAGGTACGACGATTCTAAGTGAAATAAGTCACACAGAAAAAGACACTTATCATAAGATATCACTTATAGAGGGAATGTAAAAACCGCTACCCTTGAACTGAATTACAAAACAGAACAGAGTCACACGTTTAGAAAACACACTATGGCTGCTTAACGGGAAAGGTGAGGTGGGGTGATGCATAAAACAAGGGTTTCAAATTAGCTCAGATACCGTTCCAGAAACCCAATATGTAATAGACAAGACCTACTCCTTGCTCAGTGAACTGGACTCAACACCCCCTATTCACCGCCCAAGAATATATCTGACTAGTAAGAATCTTAAAACCTATGTATTGATATCTCTCTGTAAGTGAGTCAAGTGGGTGTAAAGCGGCATAAACACAGCAGTGAAAAGCAGCTAAACCCCATTATAAAAATCAATTACTTTAAAAAACCCGTGAAACAAAGACAGTGAAAGAGAGAGAAATTCTTACAAAATTCGTTCAGGGGCTGTGATGCCACCTGGATTGACCATATCTAGACCCACAGCTGATTGAGACATAAGGGTGGACACTCTTGGGGCTGAGAGGTTTGGTGAGGTAGGCTGAGCTAACGCAGACCCTTTAAAGTAATACAGCGTGGTACCCATCCCATGGGTCCCAAATCTCCAGGTTCAAGGGCATCGTCCTACATTGAAAACATGCATGAGAAACCCCGAAGATGGTACACCGTGTGATCGGGAAAGGTTTCTAAAACGCACCTCATTTCTCATCTCCTTGTGCTCCGGTTCACCATTCCAGCCGCTTTACTAGCAATCTCCCTCCTTGGAGAATCAGCACCTTTATCCTCCTGTTCCGTACAGGTTGCAAATTGTCCTGAGGATGAACGGGAAGAGGGGGAACCAATGAGAGACTAGCTCTAGGTGTTGGGGCAGGCACAGGTCATTCTATTTTCCCATCAGGAAGAAGAATTAACCACAGGCTCAGCCTGCCGCCAGGAACCAGAATACGGCCTGAAGCAATCCTGCGCTTTTGCGGCCAGCTCCCAAGAAAGCGAGTTGAAGAATGGAGCTCAGGGGCACTGCAATTCACAAACCTGCAGACTTAGAAATGATAACCCTCGTCCACAAATATATTGAGGGAAGGCAACGAAGAGGATTTGAAAGCAAGGCAGAATTGCAGGAAACAGATTTCAGGAGGTAGATTCGAATCGCCTTTAAAGCACAGGAAAAGCGGCAAAACCTCGACAATGATGCCCTTGGCCAAAAAGGGCGTATGCGTTTTTCCTGAATATATTCAGGAAAAAACGCATACGCCCTTTTTGGCCAACCAAGCAACCTGGAAAGGCAAATCAGCGCTACAAAGAAGTCTCGCTTCCCATCGGTCAAAAGGGCCATGCTGAATAAAGTGTCAAAACCAGAAATGCAGGACAGGCCATGGAGAAATGGGAGCCTTGCTACGCTGACGGGCGGGATGTAAATTGCTAATAGCCACTCTGGAGAAGTGTACGGTGTGTCCTGAAACATCTAAAAAACTCAGCTTAGAGACCATAGGGCACTTCCTCTCATGGGCGTATAAATTGGGAAAACTAAAAATCAGCAAGACACAGGCACCCCAAAGTTTTGGGCTGCTCTGTTGACAAGAACCTCCACTTCGTTACACCTTAAATATCCCAGGAAAGAGAAGAATGGATAAAGAAGTTGTGGTCCTTATGTACAATGGAATATCACTCAGCCATGAAATCAACGTCATAAGGCTAGTAGCAGCATGATGAGTGGATTTAGGTACGACGATTCTAAGTGAAATAAGTCACACAGAAAAAGACACTTATCATAAGATATCACTTATAGAGGGAATGTCAAAACCGCTACCCTTGAACTGAATTACAAAACAGAACAGAGTCACACGTTTAGAAAAAACACTATGGCTGCTTAACGGGAAAGGTGAGGTGGGGTGATGCATAAAACAAGGGTTTCAAATTAGCTCAGATACCGTTCCAGAAACCCAATATGTAATAGACAAGACCTACTCCTTGCTCAGTGAACTGGACTCAACACCCCCTATTCACCGCCCAAGAATATATCTGACTAGTAAGAATCTTAAAACCTATGTATTGATATCTCTCTGTAAGTGAGTCAAGTGGGTGTAAAGCGGCATAAACACAGCAGTGAAAAGCAGCTAAACCCCATTATAAAAATCAATTACTTTAAAAAACCCGTGAAACAAAGACAGTGAAAGAGAGAGAAATTCTTACAAAATTCGTTCAGGGGCTGTGATGCCACCTGGATTGACCATATCTAGACCCACAGCTGATTGAGACATAAGGGTGGACACTCTTGGGGCTGAGAGGTTTGGTGAGGTAGGCTGAGCTAACGCAGACCCTTTAAAGTAATACAGCGTGGTACCCATCCCATGGGTCCCAAATCTCCAGGTTCAAGGGCATCGTCCTACATTGAAAACATGCATGAGAAACCCCGAAGATGGTACACCGTGTGATCGGGAAAGGTTTCTAAAACGCACCTCATTTCTCATCTCCTTGTGCTCCGGTTCACCATTCCAGCCGCTTTACTAGCAATCTCCCTCCTTGGAGAATCAGCACCTTTATCCTCCTGTTCCGTACAGGTTGCAAATTGTCCTGAGGATGAACGGGAAGAGGGGGAACCAATGAGAGACTAGCTCTAGGTGTTGGGGCAGGCACAGGTCACTCTATTTTCCCATCAGGAAGAAGAATTAACCACAGGCTCAGCCTGCCGCCAGGAACCAGAATACGGCCTGAAGCAATCCTGCGCTTTTGCGGCCAGCTCCCAAGAAAGCGAGTTGAAGAATGGAGCTCAGGGGCACTGCAATTCACAAACCTGCAGTCTTAGAAATGATAACTCTCGTCCACAAATATATTGAGGGAAGGCAACGAAGAGGATTTGAAAGCAAGGCAGAATTGCAGGAAACAGATTTCAGGAGGTACATTCGAATCGCCTTTAAAGCACAGGAAAAACGGCAAAACCTCGACAATGATGCCCTTGGCCAAAAAGGGCGTATGCGTTTTTTCCTGAATATATTCAGGAAAAAACGCATACGCCCTTTTTGGCCAACCAAGCAACCGGGAAAGGCAAATCAGCGCTACAAAGAAGTCTCGCTTCCCATCGGTCAAAAGGGCCATGCTGAATAAAGTGTCAAAACCAGAAATGCAGGACAGGCCATGGAGAAATGGGAGCCTTGCTACGCTGATGGGCGGGACGTAAATTGCCAACAGCCACTCTGGAGAAGTGTACGGTGTGTCCTGAAACATCTAAAAAACTCAGCTTAGAGAGCTTGGGCACTTCCACTCATGGGCGAATAAATTGGGAAAACTAAAAATCAGCAAGACACAGGCACCCCAAAGTTTTGGGCTACTCTGTTGACAAAAACCTCCACTTCATTACACCTTAAATATCCGAGGAAAGACAAGAATGGATAAAGAAGTTGTGGTCCTTATGTACAATGGAATATCACTCAGCCATGAAATCAATGTCATAAGGCTAGTAGCAGCATGATGAGTGGATTTAGGTATGACGATTCTAAGTGAAATAAATCACACAGAAAAAGACACTTATCATAAGATATCACTTATAGAGGGAATGTAAAAACCGCTACCCTTGAACTGCATTACAAAATAGAACAGAGTCACACGTTTAGAAAACACACTATGGCTGCTTAACGGGAAAGGTGAGGTGGGGTGATGCATAAATCAAGGGTTTCAAATTAGCTCAGATACCGTTCCATAAACCCAATATGTAATAGACAAGACCTACTCCTTGCTCAGTGAACTGGACTCAACACCCCCTATTCACCGCCCAAGAATATATCTGACTAGTAAGAATCTTCAAACCTATGTATTGATATCTCTCTGTAAGTGAGTCAAGTGGGTATAAAGCGGCATAAACACAGCAGTGAAAAGCAGCTAAACCCCATTATAAAAATCAATTACTTTTCAAAACCCGTGAAACAAAGACAGTGAAAGAGAGAGAAATTCTTACAAAATTCGTTCAGGGGCTGTGAAGCCACCTGGATTGACCATATCTAGACCCACAGCTGTTTGAGACATATGGGTGGACACTCTTGGGGCTGAGAGGTTTGGTGAGGTTGGGTGAGCTAACGCAGACCCTTTAAATTAATACGGCGTGGTACCCATCCCATGGGTCCCAAATCTCCAGGTTCAAGGGCATCGTCCTACATTGAAAACATGCATGAGAAACCCCGAAGATGGCACACCGTGTGATGGGGAAAGGTTTCTAAAACGCACCTCATTTCTCATCTCCTTGTGCTCCGGTTCGCCATTCCAGCCGCTTTACTAGCAATCTTTCTTCTTGGAGAATCAGCACCTTTATCCTCCTGTTCCGTACAGGTTGCAATTTGTCCTGAGGATGAACGGGAAAAGGGGGAACCAATGAGAGACTAGCTCTAGGTGTTGGGACAGGCACAGGTCACTCTGTTTTCCCATCAGGAAGAAGAATTAACCACAGGCTCAGCCTGCCGCCAGGAACCAGAATACGGCCTGAAGCAATCCTGCGCTTTTGCGGCCAGCTCCCAAGAAAGCGAGTTGAATCATGGAGCTCAGGGGCACTGCAATTCACAAACCTGCAGACTTACAAATGATAACTCTCGTCCACAAATATATTGAGGGAAGGCAACGAAGAGGATTTGAAAGCAAGGCAGAATTGCAGGAAACAGATTTCAGGAGGTAGATTCGAATCGCCTTTAAAGCACAGGAAAAGCGGCAAAACCTCGACAGTGATGCCCTTGGCCAAAAAGGGCGTATGCGTTTTTTCCTGAATATATTCAGGAAAAAACGCATACGCCCTTTTTGGCCAACCAAGCAACCTGGAAAGGCAAATCAGCGCTACAAAGAAGTCTCGCTTCCCATCGGTCAAAAGGGCCATGCTGAATAAAGTGTCAAAACCAGAAATGCAGGACAGGCCATGGAGAAATGGGAGCCTTGCTACGCTGATGGGCGGGACGTAAATTGCCAACAGCCACTCTGGAGAAGTGTACGGTGTGTCCTGAAACATCTAAAAAACTCAGCTTAGAGAGCTTGGGCACTTCCACTCATGGGCGTATAAATTGGGAAAACTAAAAATCAGCAAGACACAGGCACCCCAAAGTTTTGGGCTACTCTGTTGACAAAAACCTCCACTTCATTACACCTTAAATATCCGAGGAAAGACAAGAATGGATAAAGAAGTTGTGTTTCTTATGTACAATGGAATATCACTCAGCCATGAAATCAATGTCATAAGGCTAGTAGCAGCATGATGAGTGGATTTAGGTATGACGATTCTAAGTGAAATAAATCACACAGAAAAAGACACTTATCATAAGATATCACTTATAGAGGGAATGTAAAAACCGCTACCCTAGAACTGAATTACAAAATAGAACAGAGTCACACGTTTAGAAAACACACTATGGCTGCTTAACGGGAAAGGTGAGGTGGGGTGATGCATAAATCAAGGGTTTCAAATTAGCTCAGATACCGTTCCATAAACCCAATATGTAATAGACAAGACCTACTCCTTGCTCAGTGAACTGGACTCAACACCCCCTATTCACCGCCCAAGAATATATCTGACTAGGAAGAATCTTCAAACCTATGTATTGATATCTCTCTGTAAGTGAGTCAAGTGGGTATAAAGCGGCATAAATACAGCAGTGAAAAGCAGCTAAACCCCATTATAAAAATCAATTACTTTTCAAAACCCGTGAAACAAAGACAGTGAAAGAGAGAGAAATTCTTACAAAATTCGTTCAGGGGCTGTGATGCCACCTGGATTGACCATATCTAGACCCACAGCTGTTTGAGACATATGGGTGGACACTCTTGGGGCTGAGAGGTTTGGTGAGGTTGGGTGAGCTAACGCAGACCCTTTAAATTAATACGGCGTGGTACCCATCCCATGGGTCCCAAATCTCCAGGTTCAAGGGCATCGTCCTACATTGAAAACATGCATGAGAAACCCCGAAGATGGTACACCGTGTGATCGGGAAAGGTTTCTAAAACGCACCTCATTTCTCATGTCCTTGTGCTCCGGTTCGCCATTCCAGCCGCTTTCCTAGCAATCTCCCTCGTTGGAGAATCAGCACCTTTATCATCCTGTTCCGTACAGGTTGCAATTTGTCCTGAGGATGAACGGGAAGAGGGGGAACCAATGAGAGACTAGCTCTAGGTGTCGGGACAGGCACAGGTCACTCTATTTTCCCATCAGGAAGAAGAATTAACCACAGGCTCAGCCTGCCGCCAGGAAGCAGAATACGGCCTGAAGCAATCCTGCGCTTTTGCGGCCAGCTCCCAAGAAAGCGAGTTGAAGAATGGAGCTCAGGGGCACTGCAATTCACAAACCTGCAGACTTAGAAATGATAACTCTCGTCCACAAATATATTGAGGGAAGGCAACGAAGAGGATTTGAAAGCAAGGCAGAATTGCAGGAAACAGATTTCAGGAGGTAGATTCGAATCTCCTTTAAAGCACAGGAAAAGCGGCAAAACCTCGACAATGATGCCCTTGGCCAAAAAGGGCGTATGCGTTTTTTCCTGAATATATTCAGGAAAAAACGCATACGCCCTTTTTGGCCAACCAAGCAACCTGGAAAGGCAAATCAGCGCTACAAAGAAGTCTCGCTTCCCATCGGTCAAAAGGGCCATGCTGAATAAAGTGTCAAAACCAGAAATGCAAGACAGGCCATGGAGAAATGGGAGCCTTGCTACGCTGATGGGCGGGACGTAAATTGCCAACAGCCACTCTGGAGAAGTGTATGGTGTGTCTTGAAACATCTAAAAAACTCAGCTTAGAGAGCTTGGGCACTTCCACTCATAGGCGTATAAATTGGGAAAACTAAAAATCAGCAAGACACAGGCACCCCAAAGTTTAGGGCTACTCTGTTGACAAGAACCTCCACTTCGTTACACCTTAAATATCCGAGGAAAGAGAAGAATGGATACAGAAGTTGTGGTCCTTATGTACAATGGAATATCACTCAGCCATGAAATCAATGTCATAAGGCTAGTAGCAGCATGATGAGTGGATTTAGGTATGACGATTCTAAGTGAAATAAATCACACAGAAAAAGACACTTATCATAAGATATCACTTATAGAGGGAATGTAAAAACCGCTACCCTTGAACTGAATTACAAAACAGAACAGAGTCACACGTTTAGAAAACACACTATGGCTGCTTAACGGGAAAGGTGAGGTGGGGTGATGCATAAATCAAGGGTTTCAAATTAGCTCAGATACCGTTCCATAAACCCAATATGTAATAGACAAGACCTACTCCTTGCTCAGTGAACTGGACTCAACACCCCCTATTCACCGCCCAAGAATATATCTGACTAGTAAGAATCTTCAAACCTATGTATTGATATCTCTCTGTAAGTGAGTCAAGTGGGTATAAAGCGGCATAAACACAGCAGTGAAAAGCAGCCAAACCCCATTATAAAAATAAATTACTTTTCAAAACCCGTGAAACAAAGACAGTGAAAGAGAGAGAAATTCTTAAAAAATTCGTTCAGGGGCTGTGATGCCACCTGGATTGACCATATCTAGACCCACAGCTGTTTGAGACATATGGGTGGACACTCTTGGGGCTGAGAGGTTTGGTGAGGTTGGGTGAGCTAACGCAGACCCTTTAAATTAATACGGCGTGGTACCCATCCCATGGGTCCCAAATCTCCAGGTTCAAGGGCATCGTCCTACATTGAAAACATGCATGAGAAACCCCGAAGATGGCACAACTTGTGATCGGGAAAGGTTTCTAAAACGCACCTCATTTCTCATCTCCTTGTGCTCCGGCTCGCCATTCCAGCCGCTTTACTAGCAATCTCTCTCCTTGGAGAATCAGCACCTTTATCCTCCTGTTCCGTACAGGTTGCAATTTGTCCTGAGGATGAACGGGAAGAGGGGCAACCAATGAGAGACTAGCTATAGGTGTTGGGACAGGCACAGGTCACTCTGTTTTCCCATCAGGAAGAAGAATTAACCACAGGCTCAGCCTGCCGCCAGGAAGCAGAATACGGCCTGAAGCAATCCTGCGCTTTTGCGGCCAGCTCCCAAGAAAGCGAGTTGAAGAATGGAGCTCAGGGGCACTGCAATTCACAAACCTGCAGACTTACAAATGATAACACTCGTCCACAAATATATTGAGGGAAGGCAACGAAGAGGATTTGAAAGCAAGGCAGAATTGCAGGAAACAGATTTCAGGAGGTACATTCGAATCGCCTTTAAAGCACAGGAAAATCGGCAAAACCTCGACAATGATGCCCTTGGCCAAAAAGGGCGTATGCGTTTTTTCCTGAATATATTCAGGAAAAAACGCATACGCCCTTTTTGGCCAACCAAGCAACCTGGAAAGGCAAATCAGCGCTACAAAGAAGTCTCGCTTCCCATCGGTCAAAAGGGCCATGCTGAATAAAGTGTCAAAACCAGAAATGCAGGACAGGCCATGGAGAAATGGGAGCCTTGCTACGCTGATGGGCGGGATGTAAATTGCCAACAGCCACTCTGGAGAAGTGTACAGTGTGTCTTGAAACATCTAAAAAACTCAGCTTAGAGAGCATAGCGCACTTCCACTCATGGGCGTATAAATTGGGAAAACTAAAAATCAGCATGACACAGGCACCCCAAAGTTTTGGGCTACTCTGTTGACAAGAACCTCCACTTCGCTACACCTTAAATATCCCAGGAAAGAGAAGAATGGATAAAGAAGTTGTGGTCCTTATGTACAATGGAATATCACTCAGCCATGAAATCAATGTCATAAGGCTAGTAGCAGCATGATGAGTGGATTTAGGTATGACGATTCTAAGTGAAATAAGTCACACAGAAAAAGACACTTATCATAAGATATCACTCATAGAGGGAATGTAAAAACCGCTACCCTTGAACTGAATTACAAAACAGAACAGAGTCACACGTTTAGAAAACACACTATGGCTGCTTAACGGGAAAGGTGAGGTGGGGTGATGCATAAAACACGGGTTTCAAATTAGCTCAGATACCGTTCCAGAAACCCAATATGTAATAGACAAGACCTACTCCTTGCTCAGTGAACTGGACTCAACACCCCCTATTCACCGCCCAAGAATATATCTGACTAGTAAGAATCTTAAAACCTATGTATTGATATCTCTCTGTAAGTGAGTCAAATGGGTGTAAAGCGGCATAAACACAGCAGTGAAAAGCAGCTAAACCCCATTATAAAAATCAATTACGTTTCAAAACCCGTGAAACAAAGACAGTGAAAGAGAGAGAAATTCTTACAAAATTCGTTCAGGAGCTGTGATGCCACCTGGATTGACCATATCTAGACCCACAGCTGATTGAGACATAAGGGTGGACACTCTTGGGGCTGAGAGGTTTGGTGAGGTTGGGTGAGAAAACGCAGACCCTTTAAAGTAATACGGCGTGGTACCCATCCCATGGGTCCCAAATCTTCAGGTTCAAGGGCATCGTCCTACATTGAAAACATGCATGAGAAACCCCGAAGATGGTACACCGTGTGATCGGGAAAGGTTTCTAAAACGCACCTCATTTCTCATCTCCTTGTGCTCCCGTTCGCCATTCCAGCCGCTTTACTAGCAATCTCCCTCCTTGGAGAATCAGCACCTTTATCCTCCTGTTCCGTACAGGTTGCAAATTGTCCTGAGGATGAACGGGAAGAGGGGGAACCAATGAGAGACTAGCTCTAGGTGTTGGGGCAGGCACAGGTCATTCTATTTTCCCATCAGGAAGAAGAATTAACCACAGGCTCAGCCTGCCGCCAGGAACCAGAATACGGCCTGAAGCAATCCTGCGCTTTTGCGGCCAGCTCCCAAGAAAGCGAGTTGAAGAATGGAGCTCAGGGGCACTGCAATTCACAAACCTGCAGTCTTAGAAATGATAACTCTCGTCCACAAATATATTGAGGGAAGGCAACGAAGAGGATTTGAAAGCAAGGCAGAATTGCAGGAAACAGATTTCAGAAGGTAGATTCGAATCGCCTTTAAAGCACAGGAAAAGCGGCAGAACCTCGACAATGATGCCCTTGGCCAAAAAGGGCGTATGCGTTTTTTCCTGAATATATTCAGGAAAAAACGCATACGCCCTTTTTGGCCAACCAAGCACCCTGGAAAGGCAAATCAGCGCTACAAAGAAGTCTCGCTTCCCATCGTTCAAAAGGGCCATGCTGAATAAAGTGTCAAAACCAGAAATGCAGGACAGGCCATGGAGAAATAGGAGCCTTGCTACGCTGATGGGCGGGATGTAAATTGCCAAAAGCCACTCTAGAGAAGTGTACGGTGTGTCCTGAAACATCTAAAAAACTCAGCTTAGAGAGCATAGGGCACTTCCACTCATGGGCGTATAAATTGGGAAAACTAAAAGTCAGCAAGACACAGGCACCCCAAAGTTGTGGGCTACTCTGTTGACAAGAACCTCCACTTCGTTACACCTTAAATATCCCAGGAAAGAGAAGAATGGATAAAGAAGATGTGGTCCTTATGTACAATGGAATATCACTCAGCCATGAAATCAATGTCATAAGGCTAGTAGCAGCATGATGAGTGGATTTAGGTATGACGATTCTAAGTGAAATAAGTCACACAGAAAAAGACACTTATCATGAGATATCACTTATAGAGGGAATGTAAAAACCGCTACCCTTGAACTGAATTACAAAACAGAACAGAGTCACACGTTTAGAAAACACACTATGGCTGCTTAACGGGAAAGGTGAGGTGGGGTGATGCATAAAACAAGGGTTTCAAATTAGCTCAGATACCGTTCCATAAACCCAATATGTAATAGACAAGACCTACTCCTTGCTCAGTGAACTGGACTCAACACCCCCTATTCACCGCCCAAGAATATATCTGACTAGTAAGAATCTTAAAACCTATGTATTGATATCTCTCTGTAAGTGAGTCAAGTGGGTGTAAAGCGGCATAAACACAGCAGTGAAAAGCAGCCAAACCCCATTATAAAAATCAATTACTTTTCAAAACCCGTGAAACAAAGACAGTGAAAGAGAGAGAAATTCTTACAAAATTCGTTCAGGGACTGTGATGCCACCTGGATTGACCATATCTAGACCCACAGCTGATTGAGACATAAGGGTGGACACTCTTGGGGCTGAGAGGTTTGGTGAGGTTGGGTGAGCAAACGCAGACCCTTTAAAGTAATATAGCGTGGTACCCATCCCATGGGTCCCAAATCTCCAGGTTCAAGGGCATCGTCCTACACTGAAAACATGCATGAGAAACCCCGAAGATGGTACACCGTGTGATCGGGAAAGGTTTCTAAAACGCACCTCATTTCTCATCTCCTTGTGCTCCGGTTCGCCATTCCAGCCGCTTTACTAGCAATCTCCCTCCTTGGAGAATCAGCACCTTTATCCTCCTGTTCCGTACAGGTTGCAATTTGTCCTGAGGATGCACGGGAAGAGGGGGAACCAATGAGAGACTAGCTCTAGGTGTAGGGACAGGCACAGGTCACTCTATTTTCCAATCAGGAAGAAGAATTAACCACAGGCTCAACCTGCCGCCAGGAACCAGAATACGGCCTGAAGCAATCCTGTGTTTTTGCGGCCAGATCCCAAGAAAGCGAGTTGAAAAATGGAGCTCAGGGGCACTGCAATTCACAAACCTGCAGACTTAGAAATGATAACTCTCGTCCACAAATATATTGAGGGAAGGCAACGAAGAGGATTTGAAAGCAAGGCAGAATTGCAGGAAACAGATTTCAGGAGGTAGATTCGAATCGCCTTTAAAGCACAGGAAAAGCGGCAGGACCTCGACAATGATGCCCTTGGCCAAAAAGGGCGTATGCGTTTTTTCCTGAATATATTCAGGAAAAAACGCATACGCCCTTTTTGGCCAACCAAGCAACCTGGAAAGGCAAATCAGCGCTACAAAGAAGTCTCGCTTCCCATCGTTCAAAAGGGCCATGCTGAATAAAGTGTCAAAACCAGAAATGCAGGACAGGCCATGGAGAAATAGGAGCCTTGCTACGCTGATGGGCGGGATGTAAATTGCCAAAATCCACTCTAGAGAAGTGTACGGTGTGTCCTGAAACATCTAAAAAACTCAGCTTAGAGAGCATAGGGCACTTCCACTCATGGGCGTATAAATTGGGAAAACTAAAAATCAGCAAGACACAGGCACCCCAAAGTTTTGGGCTACTCTGTTGACAAGAACCTCCACTTCGTTACACCTTAAATATCCCAGGAAAGAGAAGAATGGATAAAGAAGATGTGGTCCTTATGTACAATGGAATATCACTCAGCCATGAAATCAATGTCATAAGGCTAGTAGCAGCATGATGAGTGGATTTAGGTATGACGATTCTAAGTGAAATAAGTCCCACAGAAAAAGACACTTATCATGAGATATCACTTATAGAGGGAATGTAAAAACCGCTACCCTTGAACTGAATTAGAAAACAGAACAGAGTCACACGTTTAGAAAACACACTATGGCTGCTTAACGGGAAAGGTGAGGTGGGGTGATGCATAAAACAAGGGTTTCAAATTAGGTCAGATATCGTTCCATAAACCCAATATGTAATAGACAAGACCTACTCCTTGCTCAGTGAACTGGACTCAACACCCCCTATTCACCGCCCAAGAATATATCTGACTAGTAAGAATCTTCAAACCTATGTATTGATATCTCTCTGTAAGTGAGTCAAGTGGGTGTAAAGCAGCATAAACACAGCAGTGAAAAGCAGCCAAACCCCATTATAAAAATCAATTACTTTTCAAAACCCGTGAAACAAAGACAGTGAAAGAGAGAGAAATTCTTACAAAATTCGTTCAGGTGCTGTGATGCCACCTGGATTGACCATATCTATACCCACAGCTGATTGAGACATATGGGTGGACACTCTTGGGGCTGAGAGGTTTGGTGAGGTTGGGTGAGCTAACGCAGACCCTTTAAATTAATACGGCGTGGTACCCATCCCATGGGTCCCAAATCTCCAGGTTCAAGGGCATCGTCCTACATTGAAAACATGCATGAGAAACCCCGAAGATGGTACACCGTGTGATCGGGAAAGGTTTCTAAAACGCACCTCATTTCTCATCTCCTTGTGCTCCGGTTCGCCATTCCAGCCGCTTTACTAGCAATCTCTCTCCTTGGAGAATCAGCACCTTTATCCTCCTGTTCCGTACAGGTTGCAATTTGTCCTGAGGATGAACGGGAAGAGGGGGAAACAATGAGAGACTAGCTCTAGGTGTTGGGACAGGCACACGTCACTCTGTTTTCCCATCAGGAAGAAGAATTAACCACAGGCTCAGCCTGCCGCCAGGAACCAGAATACGGCCTGAAGCAATCCTGCGCTTTTGCGGCCAGCTCCCAAGAAAGCGAGTTGAATAATGGAGCTCAGGGGCACTGCAATTCACAAACCTGCAGACTTACAAATGATAACTCTCGTCCACAAATATATTGAGGGAAGGCAACGAAGAGGATTGGAAAGCAAGGCAGAATTGCAGGAAACAGATTTCAGGAAGTAGATTCGAATCGCCTTTAAAGCACAGGAAAAGCGGCAAAACCTCGACAGTGATGCACTTGGCCAAAAAGGGCGTATGCGTTTTTTCCCGAATATATTGAGGAAAAAACGCATACGCCCTTTTTGGCCAACCAAGCAACCTGGAAAGGCAAATCAGCGCTACAAAGAAGTCTCGCTTCCCATCGGTCAAAAGGGCCATGCTGAATAAAGGGTCAAAACCAGAAATGCAGGACAGGCCATGGAGAAATGGGAGCCTTGCTACGCTGATGGGCGGGACGTAAATTGCCAACAGCCACTCTGGAGAAGTGTACGGTGTGTCCTGAAACATCTAAAAAACTCAGCTTAGAGAGCTTGGGCACTTCCACTCATGGGCGTATAAATTGGGAAAACTAAAAATCAGCAAGACACAGGCACCCCAAAGTTTTGGGCTACTCTGTTGACAAGAACCTCCACTTCGTTACACCTTAAATATCCCAGGAAAGAGAAGAATGGATAAAGAAGATGTGGTCCTTATATACAATGGAATATCACTCAGCCATGAAATCAATGTCATAAGGCTAGTAGCAGCATGATGAGTGGATTTAGGTATGACGATTCTAAGTGAAATAAGTCACACAGAAAAAGACACTTATCATGAGATATCACTTATAGAGGGAATGTAAAAACCGCTACCCTTGAACTGAATTACAAAACAGAACAGAATCACACATTTAGAAAACAGACTATGGCTGCTTAACGGGAAAGGTGAGGTGGGGTGATGCATAAAACAAGGGTTTCAAATTAGCTCAGATACCGTTCCATGAACCCAATATGTAATACACAAGACCTACTCCTTGCTCAGTGAACTGGACTCAACACCCCCTATTCACCGCCCAAGAATATATCTGACTAGTAAGAATCTTAAAACCTATATATTGATATCTCTCTGTAAGTGAGTCAAGTGGGTGTAAAGCGGCATAAACGCAGCAGTCAAAAGCAGCTAAACCCCATTATAAAAATCAATTACTTTTCAAAACCCGTGAAACAAAGACAGTGAAAGAGAGAGAAATTCTTACAAAATTCGTTCAGGGGTTGTGATGCCACCTGGATTGACCATATCTAGACCCACAGCTGATTGAGACATAAGGGTGGACACTCTTGGAGCTGAGAGGTTTGGTGAGGTTGGGTGAGCAAACGCAGACCCTTTAAAGAAATACGGCGTGGTACCCATCCCATGGGTCCCAAATCTCCAGGTTCAAGGGCATCGTCCTACATTGAAAACATGCATGAGAAACCCCGAAGATGGTACACCGTGTGATCGGGAAAGGTTGCTAAAACGAACCTCATTTCTCATCTCCTTGTGCTCCGGTTCGCCATTCCAGCCGCTTTACTAGCAATCTCCCTCCTTGGAGAATCAGCACCTTTATCCTCCTGTTCCGTACAGGTTGCAATTTGTCCTGAGGATGAACGGGAAGAGGGGGAACCAATGAGAGACTAGCTCTAGGTGTTGGGACAGGCACAGGTGACACTATTTTCCCATCAGGAAGAAGAATTAACCACAGGCTCAGCCTGCCGCCAGGAAGCAGAATACGGCCTGAAGCAATCCTGCGCTTTTGCGGCCAGCTCCCAAGAAAGCGAGTTGAAGAATGGAGCTCAGGGGCACTGCAATTCACAAACCTGCAGACTTAGAAATGATAACTCTCGTCCACAAATATATTGAGGGAAGGCAACGAAGAGGATTTGAAAGCAAGGCAGAATTGCAGGAAACAGATTTCAGGAGGTAGATTCGAATCGCCTTTAAAGCACAGGAAAAGCGGCAAAACCTCGATAATGATGCCCTTGGCCAAAAAGGGCGTATGCGTTTTTTCCTGAATATATTCAGGAAAAAACGCATACGCCCTTTTTGGCCAACCAAGCAACCTGGAAAGGCAAATCAGCGCTACAAAGAAGTCTCGCTTCCCATCGGTCAAAAGGGCCATGCTGAATAAAATGTCAAAACCAGAAACGCAGGACAGGCCATGGGGAAATGGGAGCCTTGCTACGCTGATGGGCGGGATGTAAATTGCCAAGAGCCACTCTGGAGAAGTGTACGGTGTGTCCTGAAACATCTAAAAAACTCAGCTTAGAGAGCATAGGGCACTTCCACTCATGGGCGTATAAATTGGGAAAATTAAAAATCAGCAAGACACAGGCACCCCACAGTTTTGGGCTACTGTGTTGACAAGAACCTCCGCTTCGTTACACCTTAAATATCCCAGGAAAGAGAAGAATGGATAAAGAAGTTGTGGTCCTTATGTAGAATGGAATATCACTCAGCCATGAAATCAATGTCATAAGGCTAGTAGCAGCATGATGAGTGGATTTAGGTATGACGATTCTAAGTGAAATAAGTCACACAGAAAAAGACACTTATCATGAGATATCACTTATAGAGGGAAAGTAAAAACCGCTACCCTTGAACTGAATTACAAAACAGAACAGAGTCACACGTTTAGAAAACACACTATGGCTGCTTAACGGGAAAGGTGAGGTGGGGTGATGCATAAAACAAGGGTTTCAAATTAGCTCAGATACCGTTCCATGAACCCAATATGTAATAGACAAGACCTACTCCTTGCTCAGTGAACTGGACTCAACACCCCCTATTCACGACCCAAGAATATATCTGACTAGTAAGAATCTTAAAACCTATGTATTGATATCTCTCTGTAAGTGAGTCAAGTGGTTGTAAACCGGCATAAACACAGCAGTGAAAAGCAGCTAAACCCCATTATAAAAATCAATTACTTTTCAAAACCCGTGAAACAAAGACAGTGAAAGAGAGAGAAATTCTTACAAACTTCGTTCAGGGGCTGTGATGCCACCTGGATTGACCATATCTAGACCCACAGCTCATTGAGACATAAGGGTGGACACTCTTGGGGCTGAGAGGTTTGGTGAGGTTGGGTGAGCAAACGCAGACCCTTTAAAGTAATATAGCGTGGTACCCATCCCATGGGTCCCAAATCTCCAGGTTCAAGGGCATCGTCCTACACTGAAAACATGCATGAGAAACCCCGAAGATGGTACACCGTGTGATCGGGAAAGGTTTCTAAAACGCACCTCATTTCTCAACTCCTTGTGCTCCGGTTCGCCATTCCAGCCGCTTTACTAGCAATCTCCCTCCTTGGAGAATCAGCACCTTTATCCTCCTGTTCCGTACAGGTTGCAATTTCTCCTGAGGATGCACGGGAAGAGGGGGAACCAATGAGAGATTAGCTCTAGGTGTTGGGACAGGCACAGGTCACTCTATTTTCCCATCAGGAAGAAGAATTAACCACAGGCTCAGCCTGCCGCCTGGAAGCAGAATACGGCCTTAAGCAATCCTGCGCTTTTGCGGCCAGCTCCCAAGAAAGCGAGTTGAAGAATGGAGCTCAGGGGCACTGCAATTCACAAACCTGCAGACTTAGAAATGATAACTCACGTCCACAAATATATTGAGAGAAGGCAACGAAGAGGATTTGAAAGCAAGGCAGAATTGCAGGAAACAGATTTCAGGAGGTAGATTCGAATCGCCTTTAAAGCACAGGAAAAGCGGCAAAACCTTGACAATGATGCCCTTGGCCAAAAAGGGCGTATGCGTTTTTTCCTGAATATATTCAGGAAAAAACGCATACGCCCTTTTTGGCCAACCAAGCAACCTGGAAAGGCAAATCAGCGCTACAAAGAAGTCTCGCTTCCCATCGGTCAAAAGGGCCATGCTGAATAAAGTGTCAAAACCAGAAATGCAGGACAGGCCATGGAGAAATGGGAGTCTTGCTACGCTGATGGGCGGGATGTAAATTGCCAACAGCCACTCTGCAGAAGTGTACGGTGTGTCCTGAAACATCTAAAAAACTCAGCTTAGAGAGCATAGGGCACTTCCACTCATGGGCGTATAAATTGGGAAAACTAAAAATCAGCAAGACACAGGCACCCCAAAGTTTTGGGCTACTCTGTTGACAAGAACCTCCACTTCGTTACACCTTAAATATCCCAGGAAAGAGAAGAATGGATAAAGAAGATGTGGTCCTTATATACAATGGAATATCACTCAGCCATGAAATCAATGTCATAAGGCTAGTAGCAGCATGATGAGTGGATTTAGGTATGACGATTCTAAGTGAAATAAGTCACACAGAAAAAGACACTTATCATGAGATATCACTTATAGAGGGAATGTAAAAACCGCTACCCTTGAACTGAATTACAAAACAGAACAGAGTCACACGTTTAGAAAACACACTATGGCTGCTTAACGGGAAAGGTGAGGTGGGGTGATGCATAAAACAAGGGTTTCAAATTAGCTCAGATACCGTTCCATGAACCCAATATGTAATACACAAGACCTACTCCTTGCTCAGTGAACTGGACTCAACACCCCCTATTCACCGCCCAAGAATATATCTGACTAGTAAGAATCTTAAAACCTATATATTGATATCTCTCTGTAAGTGAGTCAAGTGGGTGTAAAGCGGCATAAACGCAGCAGTCAAAAGCAGCTAAACCCCATTATAAAAATCAATTACTTTTCAAAACCCGTGAAACAAAGACAGTGAAAGAGAGAGAAATTCTTACAAAATTCGTTCAGGGGCTGTGATGCCACCTGGATTGACCATATCTAGACCCACAGCTGATTGAGACATAAGGGTGGACACTCTTGGGGCTGAGAGTTTTGGTGAGGTTGGGTGAGCAAACGCAGACCCTTTAAAGAAATACGGCGTGGTACCCATCCCATGGGTCCCAAATATCCAGGTTCAAGGGCATCGTCCTACATTGAAAACATGCATGAGAAACCCCGAAGATGGTACACCGTGTGATCGGGAAAGTTTGCTAAAACGCACCTCATTTCTCATCTCCTTGTGCTCCGGTTCGCCATTCCAGCCGCTTTACTAGCAATCTCCCTCCTTGGAGAATCAGCACCTTTATCCTCCTGTTCTATACAGGTTGCAATTTGTCCTGAGGATGCACGGGAAGAGGGGGAACCAATGAGAGACTAGCTCTAGGTGTTGGGACAGGCACAGATCACTCTATTTTCCCATCAGGAAGAAGAATTAACCACAGGCTCAGCCTGCCGCCAGGAACCAGAATACGGCCTGAAGCAATCCTGCGCTTTTGCGGCCAGCTCCCAAGAAAGCGAATTGAAGAATGGAGCTCAGGGGCACTGCAATTCACAAACCTGCAGACTTAGAAATGATAACTCTCGTCCACAAATATATTGAGGGAAGGCAACGAAGAGGATTTGAAAGCAAGGCAGAATTGCAGGAAACAGATTTCAGAAGGTAGATTCGAATTGCCTTTAAAGCACAGGAAAAGCGGCAAAACCTCGACAATGATGCCCTTGGCCAAAAAGGGCGTATGCGTATTTTCCAGAATATATTCAGGAAAAAATGCATACGCCCTTTTTGGCCAACCAAGCAACCTGGAAAGGCAAATCAGCGCTACAAAGAAGTCTCGCTTCCCATCGGTCAAAAGGGCCATGCTGAATAAAATGTCAAAACCAGAAACGCAGGACAGGCCATGGGGAAATGGGAGCCTTGCTACGCTGATGGGCGGGATGTAAATTGCCAAGAGCCACTCTGGAGAAGTGTACGGTGTGTCCTGAAACATCTAAAAAACTCAGCTTAGAGAGCATAGGGCACTTCCACTCATGGGCGTATAAATTGGGAAAATTAAAAATCAGCAAGACACAGGCACCCCACAGTTTTGGGCTACTGTGTTGACAAGAACCTCCACTTCGTTACACCTTAAATATCCCAGGAAAGAGAAGAATGGATAAAGAAGTTGTCGTCCTTATGTACAATGGAATATCACTCAGCCATGAAATCAATGTCATAAGGCTAGTAGCAGCATGATGAGTGGATTTAGGTATGACGATTCTAAGTGAAATAAGTCACACAGAAAAAGACACTTATCATGAGATATCACTTATAGAGGGAATGTAAAAACCGCTACCCTTGAACTGAATTACAAAACAGAACAGAGTCACACGTTTAGAAAACACACTATGGCTGCTTAACGGGAAAGGTGAGGTGGGGTGATGCATAAAACAAGGGTATCAAATTAGCTCAGATACCGTTCCATGAACCCAATATGTAATACACAAGACCTACTCCTTGCTCAGTGAACTGGACTCAACACCCCCTATTCACCGCCCAAGAATATATCTGACTAGTAAGAATCTTAAAACCTATATATTGATATCTCTCTGTAAGTGAGTCAAGTGGGTGTAAAGCGGCATAAACGCAGCAGTCAAAAGCAGCTAAACCCCATTATAAAAATCAATTACTTTTCAAAACCCGTGAAACAAAGACAGTGAAAGAGAGAGAAATTCTTACAAAATTCGTTCAGGGGCTGTGATGCCACCTGGATTGACCATATCTAGACCCACAGCTGATTGAGACATAAGGGTGGACACTCTTGGGGCTGAGAGGTTTGGTGAGGTTGGGTGAGCAAACGCAGACCCTTTAAAGAAATACGGCGTGGTACCCATCCCATGGGTCCCAAATCTCCAGGTTCAAGGGCATCGTCCTACATTGAAAACATGCATGAGAAACCCCGAAGATGGTACACCGTGTGATCGGGAAAGGTTGCTAAAACGAACCTCATTTCTCATCTCCTTGTGCTCCGGTTCGCCATTCCAGCCGCTTTACTAGCAATCTCCCTCCTTGGAGAATCAGCACCTTTATCCTCCTGTTCTGTACAGGTTGCAATTTGTCCTGAGGATGCACGGGAAGGGGGGAACCAATGAGAGACTAACTCTAGGTGTTGGGACAGGCACAGATCACTCTATTTTCCCATCAGGAAGAAGAATTAACCACAGGCTCAGCCTGCCGCCAGGAACCAGAATACGGCCTGAAGCAATCCTGCGCTTTTGTGGCCAGCTCCCAAGAAAGCGAATTGAAGAATGGAGCTCAGGGGCACTGCAATTCACAAACCTGCAGACTTACAAATGATAACTCTCGTCCACAAATATATTGAGGGAAGGCAACGAAGAGGATTTGAATGCAAGGCAGAATTGCAGGAAACAGATTTCAGGAGGTAGATTCGAATTGCCTTTAAAGCACAGGAAAAGCGGCAAAACCTCGACAATGATGCCCTTGGCCAAAAAGGGCGTATGCGTATTTTCCTGAATATATTCAGTAAAAAACGCATACGCCCTTTTTGGCCAACCAAGCAACCTGGAAAGGCAAATCAGCGCTACAAAGAAGTCTCGCTTCCCATCGGTCAAAAGGGCCATGCTGAATAAAATGTCAAAAGCAGAAACGCAGGACAGGCCATGGGGAAATGGGAGCCTTGCTACGCTGATGGGCGGGATGTAAATTGCCAACAGCCACTCTGCAGAAGTGTACGGTGTGTCCTGAAACATCTACAAAACTCAGCTTAGAGAGCATAGGGCCCTTCCACTCATGGGCGCATAAATTGGGAAAACTGAAAATCAGCAAGACACAGGCACCCCAAAGTTTTGGGCTACTCTGTTGACAAGAACCTCCACTTCGTTACACCTTAAATATCCCAGGAAAGAGAAGAATGGATAAAGAAGATATGGTCCTTATATACAATGGAATATCACTCAGCCATGAAATCAATGTCATAAGGCTATGAGCAGCATGATGAGTGGATTTATGTATGACGAATCTAAGTGAAATAAGTCACACAGAAAAAGACACTTATCATGAGATATCACTTATAGAGGGAATGTAAAAACCGCTACCCTTGAACTGAATTACAAAACAGAACAGAGTCACACGTTTAGAAAACACACTATGGCTGCTTAACGGGAAAGGTGAGGTGGGGTGATGCATAAAACAAGGGTTTCAAATTAGCTCAGATACCGTTCCATGAACACAATATGTAATAGACAAGACCTACTCCTTGCTCAGTGAACTGGACTCAACACCCCCTATTCACCACCCAAGAATATATCTGACTAGTAAGAATCTTCAAACCTATGTATTGATATCTCTCTGTAAGTGAGTCAAGTGGGTGTAAAGCGGCATAAACACAGCAGTGAAAAGCAGCTCAACCCCATTATAAAAATCAATTACTTTTCAAAACCCGTGAAACAAAGACAGTGAAAGAGAGAGAAATTCTTACAAAATCCGTTCAGGGACTGTGATGCCACCTGGATTGACCATATCTAGACCCACAGCTGATTGAGACATAAGGGTGGACACTCTTGGGGCTGAGAGGTTTGGTGAGGTTGGGTGAGCAAACGCAGACCCTTTAAAGTAATATAGCGTGGTACCCATCCCATGGGTCCCAAATCTCCAGGTTCAAGGGCATCGTCCTACACTGAAAACATGCATGAGAAACCCCGAAGATGGTACACCGTGTGATCGGGAAAGGTTTCTAAAACGCACCTCATTTCTCAACTCCTTGTGCTCCGCTTCGCCATTCCAGCCGCTTTACTAGCAATCTCCCTCCTTGGAGAATCAGCACCTTTATCCTCCTGTTCCGTACAGGTTGAAATTTCTCCTGAGGATGCACGGGAAGAGGGGGAACCAATGAGAGACTAGCTCTAGGTGTTGGGACCGGCACAGGTCACTCTATTTTCCCATCAGGAAGAAGAATTAACCACAGGCTCAGCCTGCCGCCAGGAACCAGAATACGGCCTGAAGCAATCCTGCGCTTTTGCGGCCAGCTCCCAAGAAAGCGAGTTGAAGAATGGAGCTCAGGGGCACTGCAATTCACAAACCTGCAGACTTAGAAATGATAACTCTCGTCCACAAATATATTGAGGGAAGGCAACGAAGAGGATTTGAAAGCAAGGCAGAATTGCAGGAAACAGATTTCAGGAGGTAGATTCGAATCGCCTTTAAAGCACAGGAAAGGCGGCAAAACCTTGACAATGATGCCCTTGGCCAAAAAGGGCGTATGCGTTTTTTCCTGAATATATTCAGGAAAAAACGCATACGCCCTTTTTGGCCAACCAAGCAACCTGGAAAGGCAAATCAGCGCTACAAAAAAGTCTCGCTTCCCATCGGTCAAAAGGGCCATGCTGAATAAAGTGTCAAAACCAGAAATGCAGGACAGGCCATGGAGAAATGGGAGCCTTGCTACGCTGATGGGCGGGATGTAAATTGCCAACAGCCACTCTGCAGAAGTGTACGGTGTGTCCTGAAACATCTAAAAAACTCAGCTTAGAGAGCATAGGGCACTTCCACTCATGGGCGTATAAATTGGGAAAACTAAAAATCAGCAAGACACAGGCACCCCAAAGTTTTGGGCTACTCTGTTGACAAGAACCTCCACTTCGTTACACCTTAAATATCCCAGGAAAGAGAAGAATGGATAAAGAAGATGTGGTCCTTATATACAATGGAATATCACTCAGCCATGAAATCAATGTCATAAGGCTAGTAGCAGCATGATGAGTGGATTTAGGTATGACGAATCTAAGTGAAATAAGTCACACAGAAAAAGACACTTATCATTAGATATCACTTATAGAGGGAATGTAAAAACCGCTACCCTTGAACTGAATTACAAAACAGAACAGAGTCACACGTTTAGAAAACACACTATGGCTGCTTAACGGGAAAGGTGAGGTGGGGTGATGCATAAAACAAGGGTTTCAAATTAGCTCAGATACCGTTCCATGAACCCAATATGTAATACACAAGACCTACTCCTTGCTCAGTGAACTGGACTCAACACCCCTATTCACCGCCCAAGAATATATCTGACTAGTAAGAATCTTAAAACCTATATATTGATATCTCTCTGTAAGTGAGTCAAGTGGGTGTAAAGCGGCATAAACGCAGCAGTCAAAAGCAGCTAAACCCCATTATAAAAATCAATTACTTTTCAAAACCCGTGAAACAAAGACAGTGAAAGAGAGAGAAATTCTTACAAAATTCGTTCAGGGGCTGTGATGCCACCTGGATTGACCATATCTAGACCCACAGCTGATTGAGACATAAGGGTGGACACTCTTGGGGCTGAGAGGTTTGGTGAGGTTGGGTGAGCAAACGCAGACCCTTTAAAGTAATACGGCGTGGTACCCATCCCATGGGTCCCAAATCTCCAGGTTCAAGGGCATCGTCCTACATTGAAAACATGCATGAGAAACCCCGAAGATGGTACACCGTGTGATCGGGAAAGGTTGCTAAAACGAACCTCATTTCTCATCTCCTTGTGCTCCGGTTCGCCATTCCAGCCGCTTTACTAGCAATCTCCCTCCTTGGAGAATCAGCACCTTTATCCTCCTGTTCTGTACAGGTTGCAATTTGTCCTGAGGATGCACGGGAAGAGGGGGAACCAATGAGAGACTAACTCTAGGTGTTGGGACAGGCACAGATCACTCTATTTTCCCATCAGGAAGAAGAATTAACCACAGGCTCAGCCTGCCGCCAGGAACCAGAATACGGCCTGAAGCAATCCTGCGCTTTTGCGGCCAGCTCCCAAGAAAGCGAATTGAAGAATGGAGCTCAGGGGCACTGCAATTCACAAACCTGCAGACTTAGAAATGATAACTCTCGTCCACAAATATATTGAGGGAAGGCAACGAAGAGGATTTGAATGCAAGGCAGAATTGCAGGAAACAGATTTCAGGAGGTAGATTCGAATTGCCTTTAAAGCACAGGAAAAGCGGCAAAACCTCGACAATGATGCCCTTGGCCAAAAAGGGCGTATGCGTATTTTCCTGAATATATTCAGTAAAAAACGCATACGCCCTTTTTGGCCAACCAAGCAACCTGGAAAGGCAAATCAGCGCTACAAAGAAGTCTCGCTTCCCATCGGTCAAAAGGGCCATGCTGAATAAAATGTCAAAAGCAGAAACGCAGGACAGGCCATGGGGAAATGGGAGCCTTGCTACGCTGATGGGCGGGATGTAAATTGCCAACAGCCACTCTGCAGAAGTGTACGGTGTGTCCTGAAACATCTACAAAACTCAGCTTAGAGAGCATAGGGCCCTTCCACTCATGGGCGTATAAATTGGGAAAACTAAAAATCAGCAAGACACAGGCACCCCAAAGTTTTGGGCTACTCTGTTGACAAGAACCTCCACTTCGTTACACCTTAAATATCCCAGGAAAGAGAAGAATGGATAAAGAAGATATGGTCCTTATATACAATGGAATATCACTCAGCCATGAAATCAATGTCATAAGGCTATGAGCAGCATGATGAGTGGATTTAGGTATGACGAATCTAAGTGAAATAAGTCACACAGAAAAAGACACTTATCATGAGATATCACTTATAGAGGGAATGTAAAAACCGCTACCCTTGAACTGAATTACAAAACAGAACAGAGTCACACGTTTAGAAAACACACTATGGCTGCTTAACGGGAAAGGTGAGGTGGGGTGATGCATAAAACAAGGGTTTCAAATTAGCTCAGATACCGTTCCATGAACACAATATGTAATAGACAAGACCTACTCCTTGCTCAGTGAACTGGACTCAACACCCCCTATTCACCACCCAAGAATATATCTGACTAGTAAGAATCTTCAAACCTATGTATTGATATCTCTCTGTAAGTGAGTCAAGTGGGTGTAAAGCGGCATAAACACAGCAGTGAAAAGCAGCTCAACCCCATTATAAAAATCAATTACTTTTCAAAACCCGTGAAACAAAGACAGTGAAAGAGAGAGAAATTCTTACAAAATCCGTTCAGGGACTGTGATGCCACCTGGATTGACCATATCTAGACCCACAGCTGATTGAGACATAAGGGTGGACACTCTTGGGGCTGAGAGGTTTGGTGAGGTTGGGTGAGCAAACGCAGACCCTTTAAAGTAATATAGCGTGGTACCCATCCCATGGGTCCCAAATCTCCAGGTTCAAGGGCATCGTCCTACACTGAAAACATGCATGAGAAACCCCGAAGATGGTACACCGTGTGATCGGGAAAGGTTTCTAAAACGCACCTCATTTCTCAACTCCTTGTGCTCCGCTTCGCCATTCCAGCCGCTTTACTAGCAATCTCCCTCCTTGGAGAATCAGCACATTTATCCTCCTGTTCCGTACAGGTTGAAATTTCTCCTGAGGATGCACGGGAAGAGGGGGAACCAATGAGAGACTAGCTCTAGGTGTTGGGACCGGCACAGGTCACTCTATTTTCCCATCAGGAAGAAGAATTAACCACAGGCTCAGCCTGCCGCCAGGAACCAGAATACGGCCTGAAGCAATCCTGCGCTTTTGCGGCCAGCTCCCAAGAAAGCGAGTTGAAGAATGGAGCTCAGGGGCACTGCAATTCACAAACCTGCAGACAGAAATGATAACTCTCGTCCACAAATATATTGAGGGAAGGCAACGAAGAGGATTTGAAAGCAAGGCAGAATTGCAGGAAACAGATTTCAGGAGGTAGATTCGAATCGCCTTTAAAGCACAGGAAAGGCGGCAAAACCTTGACAATGATGCCCTTGGCCAAAAAGGGCGTATGCGTTTTTTCCTGAATATATTCAGGAAAAAACGCATACGCCCTTTTAGGCCAACCAAGCAACCTGGAAAGGCAAATCAGCGCTACAAAAAAGTCTCGCTTCCCATCGGTCAAAAGGGCCATGCTGAATAAAGTGTCAAAACCAGAAATGCAGGACAGGCCATGGAGAAATGGGAGCCTTGCTACGCTGATGGGCGGGATGTAAATTGCCAACAGCCACTCTGCAGAAGTGTACGGTGTGTCCTGAAACATCTAAAAAACTCAGCTTAGAGAGCATAGGGCACTTCCACTCATGGGCGTATAAATTGGGAAAACTAAAAATCAGCAAGACACAGGCACCCCAAAGTTTTGGGCTACTCTGTTGACAAGAACCTCCACTTCGTTACACCTTAAATATCCCAGGAAAGAGAAGAATGGATAAAGAAGATGTGGTCCTTATATACAATGGAATATCACTCAGCCATGAAATCAATGTCATAAGGCTAGTAGCAGCATGATGAGTGGATTTAGGTATGACGAATCTAAGTGAAATAAGTCACACAGAAAAAGACACTTATCATTAGATATCACTTATAGAGGGAATGTAAAAACCGCTACCCTTGAACTGAATTACAAAACAGAACAGAGTCACACGTTTAGAAAACACACTATGGCTGCTTAACGGGAAAGGTGAGGTGGGGTGATGCATAAAACAAGGGTTTCAAATTAGCTCAGATACCGTTCCATGAACCCAATATGTAATACACAAGACCTACTCCTTGCTCAGTGAACTGGACTCAACACCCCTATTCACCGCCCAAGAATATATCTGACTAGTAAGAATCTTAAAACCTATATATTGATATCTCTCTGTAAGTGAGTCAAGTGGGTGTAAAGCGGCATAAACGCAGCAGTCAAAAGCAGCTAAACCCCATTATAAAAATCAATTACTTTTCAAAACCCGTGAAACAAAGACAGTGAAAGAGAGAGAAATTCTTACAAAATTCGTTCAGGGGCTGTGATGCCACCTGGATTGACCATATCTAGACCCACAGCTGATTGAGACATAAGGGTGGACACTCTTGGGGCTGAGAGGTTTGGTGAGGTTGGGTGAGCAAACGCAGACCCTTTAAAGTAATACGGCGTGGTACCCATCCCATGGGTCCCAAATCTCCAGGTTCAAGGGCATCGTCCTACATTGAAAACATGCATGAGAAACCCCGAAGATGGTACACCGTGTGATCGGGAAAGGTTGCTAAAACGAACCTCATTTCTCATCTCCTTGTGCTCCGGTTCGCCATTCCAGCCGCTTTACTAGCAATCTCCCTCCTTGGAGAATCAGCACCTTTATCCTCCTGTTCTGTACAGGTTGCAATTTGTCCTGAGGATGCACGGGAAGAGGGGGAACCAATGAGAGACTAACTCTAGGTGTTGGGACAGGCACAGATCACTCTATTTTCCCATCAGGAAGAAGAATTAACCACAGGCTCAGCCTGCCGCCAGGAACCAGAATACGGCCTGAAGCAATCCTGCGCTTTTGCGGCCAGCTCCCAAGAAAGCGAATTGAAGAATGGAGCTCAGGGGCACTGCAATTCACAAACCTGCAGACTTAGAAATGATAACTCTCGTCCACAAATATATTGAGGGAAGGCAACGAAGAGGATTTGAATGCAAGGCAGAATTGCAGGAAACAGATTTCAGGAGGTAGATTCGAATTGCCTTTAAAGCACAGGAAAAGCGGCAAAACCTCGACAATGATGCCCTTGGCCAAAAAGGGCGTATGCGTATTTTCCTGAATATATTCAGTAAAAAACGCATACGCCCTTTTTGGCCAGCCAAGCAACCTGGAAAGGCAAATCAGCGCTACAAAGAAGTCTCGCTTCCCATCGGTCAAAAGGGCCATGCTGAATAAAATGTCAAAAGCAGAAACGCAGGACAGGCCATGGGGAAATGGGAGCCTTGCTACGCTGATGGGCGGGATGTAAATTGCCAACAGCCACTCTGCAGAAGTGTACGGTGTGTCCTGAAACATCTACAAAACTCAGCTTAGAGAGCATAGGGCCCTTCCACTCATGGGCGTATAAATTGGGAAAACTAAAAATCAGCAAGACACAGGCACCCCAAAGTTTTGGGCTACTCTGTTGACAAGAACCTCCACTTCGTTACACCTTAAATATCCCAGGAAAGAGAAGAATGGATAAAGAAGATATGGTCCTTATATACAATGGAATATCACTCAGCCATGAAATCAATGTCATAAGGCTATGAGCAGCATGATGAGTGGATTTAGGTATGACGAATCTAAGTGAAATAAGTCACACAGAAAAAGACACTTATCATGAGATATCACTTATAGAGGGAATGTAAAAACCGCTACCCTTGAACTGAATTACAAAACAGAACAGAGTCACACGTTTAGAAAACACACTATGGCTGCTTAACGGGAAAGGTGAGGTGGGGTGATGCATAAAACAAGGGTTTCAAATTAGCTCAGATACCGTTCCATGAACCCAATATGTAATACACAAGACCTACTCCTTGCTCAGTGAACTGGACTCAACACCCCCTATTCACCACCCAAGAATATATCTGACTAGTAAGAATCTTAAAACCTATGTATTGATATCTCTCTGTAAGTGAGTCAAGTGGGTGTAAAGCGGCATAAACACAGCAGTGAAAAGCAGCTCAACCCCATTATAAAAATCAATTACTTTTCAAAACCCGTGAAACAAAGACAGTGAAAGAGAGAGAAATTCTTACAAAATTCGTTCAGGGACTGTGATGCCACCTGGATTGACCATATCTAGACCCACAGCTGATTGAGACATAAGGGTGGACACTCTTGGGGCTGAGAGGTTTGGTGAGGTTGGGTGAGAAAACGCAGACCCTTTAAAGTAATATAGCGTGGTACCCATCCCATGGGTCCCAAATCTCCAGGTTCAAGGGCATCGTCCTACACTGAAAACATGCATGAGAAACCCCGAAGATGGTACACCGTGTGATCGGGAAAGGTTTCTAAAACGCACCTCATTTCTCAACTCCTTGTGCTCCGCTTCGCCATTCCAGCCGCTTTACTAGCAATCTCCCTCCTTGGAGAATCAGCACCTTTATCCTCCTGTTCCGTACAGGTTGCAATTTCTCCTGAGGATGCACGGGAAGAGGGGGAACCAATGAGAGACTAGCTCTAGGTGTTGGGACAGGCACAGGTCACTCTATTTTCCCATCAGGAAGAAGAATTAACCACAGGCTCAGCCTGCCGCCAGGAACCAGAATACGGCCTGAAGCAATCCTGCGCTTTTGCGGCCAGCTCCCAAGAAAGCGAGTTGAAGAATGGAGCTCAGGGGCACTGCAATTCACAAACCTGCAGACTTAGAAATGATAACTCTCGTCCACAAATATATTGAGGGAAGGCAACGAAGAGGATTTGAAAGCAAGGCAGAATTGCAGGAAACAGATTTCAGGAGGTAGATTCGAATCGCCTTTAAAGCACAGGAAAGGCGGCAAAACCTTGACAATGATGCCCTTGGCCAAAAAGGGCGTATGCGTTTTTTCCTGAATATATTCAGGAAAAAACGCATACGCCCTTTTTGGCCAACCAAGCAACCTTGAAAAGCAAATCAGCGCTACAAAAAAGTCTCGCTTCCCATCGGTCAAAAGGGCCATGCTGAATAAAGTGTCAAAACCAGAAATGCAGGACAGGCCATGGAGAAATGGGAGCCTTGCTACGCTGATGGGCGGGATGTAAATTGCCAACAGCCACACTGCAGAAGTGTACGGTGTGTCCTGAAACATCTAAAAAACTCAGCTTAGAGAGCATAGGGCACTTCCACTCATGGGCGTATAAATTGGGAAAACTAAAAATCAGCAAGACACAGGCACCCCAAAGTTTTGGGCTACTCTGTTGACAAGAACCTCCACTTCGTTACACCTTAAATATCCCAGGAAAGAGAAGAATGGATAAAGAAGATGTGGTCCTTATATACAATGGAATATCACTCAGCCATGAAATCAATGTCATAAGGCTAGTAGCAGCATGATGAGTGGATTTAGGTATGACGAATCTAAGTGAAATAAGTCACACAGAAAAAGACACTTATCATGAGATATCACTTATAGAGGAAATGTAAAAACCGCTACCCTTGAACTGAATTACAAAACAGAACAGAGTCACACGTTTAGAAAACACACTATGGCTGCTTAACGGGAAAGGTGAGGTGGGGTGATGCATACAACAAGGGTTTCAAATTAGCTCAGATACCGTTCCATGAACCCAATATGTAATACACAAGACCTACTCCTTGCTCAGTGAACTGGACTCAACACCCCTATTCACCGCCCAAGAATATATCTGACTAGTAAGAATCTTAAAACCTATATATTGATATCTCTCTGTAAGTGAGTCAAGTGGGTGTAAAGCGGCATAAACGCAGCAGTCAAAAGCAGCTAAACCCCATTATAAAAATCAATTACTTTTCAAAACCCGTGAAACAAAGACAGTGAAAGAGAGAGAAATTCTTACAAAATTCGTTCAGGGGCTGTGATGCCACCTGGATTGACCATATCTAGACCCACAGCTGATTGAGACATAAGGGTGGACACTCTTGGGGCTGAGAGGTTTGGTGAGGTTGGGTGAGCAAACGCAGACCCTTTAAAGTAATACGGCGTGGTACCCATCCCATGGGTCCCAAATCTCCAGGTTCAAGGGCATCGTCCTACACTGAAAACATGCATGAGAAACCCCGAAGATGGTACAACGTGTGATCGGGAAAGGTTTCTAAAACGAACCTCATTTCTCATCTCCTTGTACTCCGGTTCGCCATTCCAGCCGCTTTCCTAGCAATCTCCCTCCTTGGAGAATCAGCACCTTTATCCTCCTGTTCCGTACAGGTTGCAATTTGTCCTGAGGATGAACGGGAAGAGGGGGAACCAATGAGAGACTAGCTCTAGGTGTTGGGACAGGCACAGGTGACACTATTTTCCCATCAGGAAAAAGAATTAACCACAGGCTCAGCCTGCCGCCAGGAAGCAGAATACGGCCTGAAGCAATCCTGCGCTTTTGCGGCCAGCTCCCAAGAAAGCGAGTTGAATCATGGAGCTCAGGGGCACTGCAATTCACAAACCTGCAGACTTAGAAATGATAACTCTCGTCCACAAATATATTGAGGGAAGGCAACGAAGAGGATTTGAAAGCAAGGCAGAATTGCAGGAAACAGATTTCAGGAGGTAGATTCGAATCCCCTTTAAAGCACAGGAAAAGCGGCAAAACCTCGACAATGATGCCCTTGGCCAAAAAGGGCGTATGCGTTTTTTCCTGAATATATTCAGGAAAAAACGCATACGCCCTTTTTGGCCAACCAAGCAACCTGGAAAGGCAAATCAGCGCTACAAAGAAGTCTCGCTTCCCATCGGTCAAAAGGGCCATGCTGAATAAAATGTCAAAACCAGAAACGCAGGACAGGCCATGGGGAAATGGGAGCCTTGCTACGCTGATGGGCGGGATGTAAATTGCCAAGAGCCACTCTGGAGAAGTGTACGGTGTGTCCTGAAACATCTAAAAAACTCAGCTTAGAGAGCATAGGGCACTTCCACTCATGGGCGTATAAATTGGGAAAATTAAAAATCAGCAAGACACAGGCACCCAAAAGTTTTGGGCTACTGTGTTGACAAGAACCTCCGCTTCGCTACACCTTAAATATCCCAGGAAAGAGAAGAATGGATAAAGAAGTTGTCGTCCTTATGTACAATGGAATATCACTCAGCCATGAAATCAATGTCATAAGGCTATTAGCAGCATGATGAGTGGATTTAGGTAGGACGATTCTAAGTGAAATAAGTCACACAGAAAAAGACACTTATCATGAGATATCACTTATAGAGGGAATGTAAAAACCGCTACCCTTGAACTGAATTACAAAACAGAACAGAGTCACACGTTTAGAAAACACACTATGGCTGCTTAACGGGAAAGGTGAGGTGGGGTGATGCATAAAACAAGGGTTTCAAATTAGCTCAGATACCGTTCCATGAACCCAATATGTAATAGACAAGACCTACTCCTTGCTCAGTGAACTGGACTCAACACCCCCTATTCACGACCCAAGAATATATCTGACTAGTAAGAATCTTAAAACCTATGTATTGATATCTCTCTGTAAGTGAGTCAAGTGGGTGTAAAGCGGCATAAACACAGCAGTGAAAAGCAGCTAAACCCCATTATAAAAATCAATTACTTTTCAAAACCCGTGAAACAAAGACAGTGAAAGAGAGAGAAATTCTTACAAAATTCGTTCAGGGGCTGTGATGCCACCTGGATTGACCATATCTAGACCCACAGCTGATTGAGACATAAGGGTGGACACTCTTGGGGCTGAGAGGTTTGGTGAGGTTGGGTGAGCAAACGCAGACCCTTTAAAGTAATATAGCGTGGTACCCATCCCATGGGTCCCAAATCTCCAGGTTCAAGGGCATCGTCCTACACTGAAAACATGCATGAGAAACCCCGAAGATGGTACACCGTGTGATCGGGAAAGGTTTCTAAAACGCACCTCATTTCTCAACTCCTTGTGCTCCGGTTCGCCATTCCAGCCGCTTTACTAGCAATCTCCCTCCTTGGAGAATCAGCACCTTTATCCTCCTGTTCCGTACAGGTTGCAATTTGTCCTGAGGATGCACGGGAAGAGGGGGAACCAATGAGAGACTAGCTCTAGGTGTTGGGACAGGCACAGGTCACTCTATTTTCCCATCAGGAAGAAGAATTAACCACAGGCTCAGCCTGCCGCCTGGAACCAGAATACGGCCTTAAGCAATCCTGCGCTTTTGCGGCCAGCTCCCAAGAAAGCGAGTTGAATCATGGAGCTCAGGGGCACTGCAATTCACAAACCTGCAGACTTAGAAATGATAACTCTCGTCCACAAATATATTGAGAGAAGGCAACGAAGAGGATTTGAAAGCAAGGCAGAATTGCAGGAAACAGATTTCAGGAGGTAGATTCGAATCGCCTTTAAAGCACAGGAAAAGCGGCAAAACCTTGACAATGATGCCCTTGGCCAAAAAGGGCGTATGCGTTTTTTCCTGAATATATTCAGGAAAAAACGCATACGCCCTTTTTGGCCAACCAAGCAACCTGGAAAGGCAAATCAGCGCTACAAAGAAGTCTCGCTTCCCATCGGTCAAAAGGGCCATGCTGAATAAAGTGTCAAAACCAGAAATGCAGGACAGGCCATGGAGAAATGGGAGCCTTGCTACGCTGATGGGCGGGATGTAAATTGCCAACAGCCACTCTGCAGAAGTGTACGGTGTGTCCTGAAACATCTAAAAAACTCAGCTTAGAGAGCATAGGGCACTTCCACTCATGGGCGTATAAATTGGGAAAACTAAAAATCAGCAAGACACAGGCACCCCAAAGTTTTGGGCTACTCTGTTGACAAGAACCTCCACTTCGTTACACCTTAAATATCCCAGGAAAGAGAAGAATGGATAAAGAAGATGTGGTCCTTATATACAATGGAATATCACTCAGCCATGAAATCAATGTCATAAGGCTAGTAGCAGCATGATGAGTGGATTTAGGTATGACGATTCTAAGTGAAATAAGTCACACAGAAAAAGACACTTATCATGAGATATCACTTATAGAGGGAATGTAAAAACCGCTACCCTTGAACTGAATTACAAAACAGAACAGAGTCACACGTTTAGAAAACACACTATGGCTGCTTAACGGGAAAGGTGAGGTGGGGTGATGCATAAAACAAGGGTTTCAAATTAGCTCAGATACCGTTCCATGAACCCAATATGTAATAGACAAGACCTACTCCTTGCTCAGTGAACTGGACTCAACACCCCCTATTCACGACCCAAGAATATATCTGACTAGTAAGAATCTTAAAACCTATGTATTGATATCTCTCTGTAAGTGAGTCAAGTGGGTGTAAAGCGGCATAAACACAGCAGTGAAAAGCAGCTAAACCCCATTATAAAAATCAATTACTTTTCAAAACCCGTGAAACAAAGACAGTGAAAGAGAGAGAAATTCTTACAAAATTCGTACAGGGGCTGTGATGCCACCTGGATTGACCATATCTAGACCCACAGCTGATTGAGACATAAGGGTGGACACTCTTGGGGCTGAGAGGTTTGGTGAGGTTGGGTGAGCAAACGCAGACCCTTTAAAGTAATATAGCGTGGTACCCATCCCATGGGTCCCAAATCTCCAGGCTCAAGGGCATCGTCCTACACTGAAAACATGCATGAGAAACCCCGAAGATGGTACACCGTGTGATCGGGAAAGGTTTCTAAAACGCACCTCATTTCTCAACTCCTTGTGCTCCGCTTCGCCATTCCAGCCGCTTTACTAGCAATCTCCCTCCTTGGAGAATCAGCACCTTTATCCTCCTGTTCCGTACAGGTTGCAATTTCTCCTGAGGATGCACGGGAAGAGGGGGAACCAATGAGAGACTAGCTCTAGGTGTTGGGACAGGCACAGGTCACTCTATTTTCCCATCAGGAAGAAGAATTAACCACAGGCTCAGCCTGCCGCCAGGAACCAGAATACGGCCTGAAGCAATCCTGCGCTTTTGCGGCCAGCTCCCAAGAAAGCGAGTTGAATAATGGAGCTCAGGGGCACTGCAATTCACAAACCTGCAGACTTAGAAATGATAACTCTCGTCCACAAATATATTGAGGGAAGGCAACGAAGAGGATTTGAAAGCAAGGCAGAATTGCAGGAAACAGATTTCAGGAGGTAGATTCGAATCGCCTTTAAAGCACAGGAAAGGCGGCAAAACCTTGACAATGATGCCCTTGGCCAAAAAGGGCGTATGCGTTTTTTCCTGAATATATTCAGGAAAAAACGCATACGCCCTTTTTGGCCAACCAAGCAACCTGGAAAAGCAAATCAGCGCTACAAAAAAGTCTCGCTTCCCATCGGTCAAAAGGGCCATGCTGAATAAAGTGTCAAAACCAGAAATGCAGGACAGGCCATGGAGAAATGGGAGCCTTGCTACGCTGATGGGCGGGATGTAAATTGCCAACAGCCACACTGCAGAAGTGTACGGTGTGTCCTGAAACATCTAAAAAACTCAGCTTAGAGAGCATAGGGCACTTCCACTCATGGGCGTATAAATTGGGAAAACTAAAAATCAGCAAGACACAGGCACCCCAAAGTTTTGGGCTACTCTGTTGACAAGAACCTCCACTTCGTTACACCTTAAATATCCCAGGAAAGAGAAGAATGGATAAAGAAGATGTGGTCCTTATATACAATGGAATATCACTCAGCCATGAAATCAATGTCATAAGGCTAGTAGCAGCATGATGAGTGGATTTAGGTATGACGAATCTAAGTGAAATAAGTCACACAGAAAAAGACACTTATCATGAGATATCACTTATAGAGGAAATGTAAAAACCGCTACCCTTGAACTGAATTACAAAACAGAACAGAGTCACACGTTTAGAAAACACACTATGGCTGCTTAACGGGAAAGGTGAGGTGGGGTGATGCATACAACAAGGGTTTCAAATTAGCTCAGATACCGTTCCATGAACCCAATATGTAATACACAAGACCTACTCCTTGCTCAGTGAACTGGACTCAACACCCCTATTCACCGCCCAAGAATATATCTGACTAGTAAGAATCTTAAAACCTATATATTGATATCTCTCTGTAAGTGAGTCAAGTGGGTGTAAAGCGGCATAAACGCAGCAGTCAAAAGCAGCTAAACCCCATTATAAAAATCAATTACTTTTCAAAACCCGTGAAACAAAGACAGTGAAAGAGAGAGAAATTCTTACAAAATTCGTTCAGGGGCTGTGATGCCACCTGGATTGACCATATCTAGACCCACAGCTGATTGAGACATAAGGGTGGACACTCTTGGGGCTGAGAGGTTTGGTGAGGTTGGGTGAGCAAACGCAGACCCTTTAAAGTAATACGGCGTGGTACCCATCCCATGGGTCCCAAATCTCCAGGTTCAAGGGCATCGTCCTACATTGAAAACATGCATGAGAAACCCCGAAGATGGCACACCGTGTGATCGGGAAAGGTTTCTAAAACGCACCTCATTTCTCATCTCCTTGTGCTCCGGTTCGCCATTCCAGCCGCTTTCCTAGCAATCTCCCTCCTTGGAGAATCAGCACCTTTATCCTCCTGTTCCGTACAGGTTGCAATTTGTCCTGAGGATGAACGGGAAGAGGGGGAACCAATGAGAGACTAGCTCTAGGTGTTGGGACAGGCACAGGTGACACTATTTTCCCATCAGGAAAAAGAATTAACCACAGGCTCAGCCTGCCGCCAGGAAGCAGAATACGGCCTGAAGCAATCCTGCGCTTTTGCGGCCAGCTCCCAAGAAAGCGAGTTGAATCATGGAGCTCAGGGGCACTGCAATTCACAAACCTGCAGACTTAGAAATGATAACTCTCGTCCACAAATATATTGAGGGAAGGCAACGAAGAGGATTTGAAAGCAAGGCAGAATTGCAGGAAACAGATTTCAGGAGGTAGATTCGAATCCCCTTTAAAGCACAGGAAAAGCGGCAAAACCTCGACAATGATGCCCTTGGCCAAAAAGGGCGTATGCGTTTTTTCCTGAATATATTCAGGAAAAAATGCATACGCCCTTTTTGGCCAACCAAGCAACCTGGAAAGGCAAATCAGCGCTACAAAGAAGTCTCGCTTCCCATCGGTCAAAAGGGCCATGCTGAATAAAATGTCAAAACCAGAAACGCAGGACAGGCCATGGGGAAATGGGAGCCTTGCTACGCTGATGGGCGGGATGTAAATTGCCAAGAGCCACTCTGGAGAAGTGTACGGTGTGTCCTGAAACATCTAAAAAACTCAGCTTAGAGAGCATAGGGCACTTCCACTCATGGGCGTATAAATTGGGAAAATTAAAAATCAGCAAGACACAGGCACCCACAAGTTTTGGGCTACTGTGTTGACAAGAACCTCCGCTTCGCTACACCTTAAATATCCCAGGAAAGAGAAGAATGGATAAAGAAGTTGTCGTCCTTATGTACAATGGAATATCACTCAGCCATGAAATCAATGTCATAAGGCTATTAGCAGCATGATGAGTGGATTTAGGTAGGACGATTCTAAGTGAAATAAGTCACACAGAAAAAGACACTTATCATGAGATATCACTTATAGAGGGAATGTAAAAACCGCTACCCTTGAACTGAATTACAAAACAGAACAGAGTCACACGTTTAGAAAACACACTATGGCTGCTTAACGGGAAAGGTGAGGTGGGGTGATGCATAAAACAAGGGTTTCAAATTAGCTCAGATACCGTTCCATGAACCCAATATGTAATAGACAAGACCTACTCCTTGCTCAGTGAACTGGACTCAACACCCCCTATTCACGACCCAAGAATATATCTGACTAGTAAGAATCTTAAAACCTATGTATTGATATCTCTCTGTAAGTGAGTCAAGTGGGTGTAAAGCGGCATAAACACAGCAGTGAAAAGCAGCCAAACCCCATTATAAAAATCAATTACTTTTCAAAACCCGTGAAACAAAGACAGTGAAAGAGAGAGAAATTCTTACAAAATTCGTTCAGGGGCTGTGATGCCACCTGGATTGACCATATCTAGACCCACAGCTGATTGAGACATAAGGGTGGACACTCTTGGGGCTGAGAGGTTTGGTGAGGTTGGGTGAGCAAACGCAGACCCTTTAAAGTAATATAGCGTGGTACCCATCCCATGGGTCCCAAATCTCCAGGTTCAAGGGCATCGTCCTACACTGAAAACATGCATGAGAAACCCCGAAGATGGCACACCGTGTGATCGGGAAAGGTTTCTAAAACGCACCTCATTTCTCATCTCCTTGTGCTCCGGTTCGCCATTCCAGCCGCTTTACTAGCAATCTCCCTCCTTGGAGAATCAGCACCTTTATCCTCCTGTTCCGTACAGGTTGCAATTTGTCCTGAGGATGCACGGGAAGAGGGGGAACCAATGAGAGACTAGCTCTAGGTGTTGGGACAGGCACAGGTCACTCTATTTTCCCATCAGGAAGAAGAATTAACCACAGGCTCAGCCTGCCGCCTGGAACCAGAATACGGCCTTAAGCAATCCTGCGCTTTTGCGGCCAGCTCCCAAGAAAGCGAGTTGAATCATGGAGCTCAGGGGCACTGCAATTCACAAACCTGCAGACTTAGAAATGATAACTCTCGTCCACAAATATATTGAGAGAAGGCAACGAAGAGGATTTGAAAGCAAGGCAGAATTGCAGGAAACAGATTTCAGGAGGTAGATTCGAATCGCCTTTAAAGCACAGGAAAAGCGGCAAAACCTTGACAATGATGCCCTTGGCCAAAAAGGGCGTATGCGTTTTTTCCTGAATATATTCAGGAAAAAACGCATACGCCCTTTTTGGCCAACCAAGCAACCTGGAAAGGCAAATCAGCGCTACAAAGAAGTCTCGCTTCCCATCGGTCAAAAGGGCCATGCTGAATAAAGTGTCAAAACCAGAAATGCAGGACAGGCCATGGAGAAATGGGAGCCTTGCTACGCTGATGGGCGGGATGTAAATTGCCAACAGCCACTCTGCAGAAGTGTACGGTGTGTCCTGAAACATCTAAAAAACTCAGCTTAGAGAGCATAGGGCACTTCCACTCATGGGCGTATAAATTGGGAAAACTAAAAATCAGCAAGACACAGGCACCCCAAAGTTTTGGGCTACTCTGTTGACAAGAACCTCCACTTCGTTACACCTTAAATATCCCAGGAAAGAGAAGAATGGATAAAGAAGATGTGGTCCTTATATACAATGGAATATCACTCAGCCATGAAATCAATGTCATAAGGCTAGTAGCAGCATGATGAGTGGATTTAGGTATGACGAATCTAAGTGAAATAAGTCACACAGAAAAAGACACTTATCATGAGATATCACTTATAGAGGAAATGTAAAAACCGCTACCCTTGAACTGAATTACAAAACAGAACAGAGTCACACGTTTAGAAAACACACTATGGCTGCTTAACGGGAAAGGTGAGGTGGGGTGATGCATACAACAAGGGTTTCAAATTAGCTCAGATACCGTTCCATGAACCCAATATGTAATACACAAGACCTACTCCTTGCTCAGTGAACTGGACTCAACACCCCTATTCACCGCCCAAGAATATATCTGACTAGTAAGAATCTTAAAACCTATATATTGATATCTCTCTGTAAGTGAGTCAAGTGGGTGTAAAGCGGCATAAACGCAGCAGTCAAAAGCAGCTAAACCCCATTATAAAAATCAATTACTTTTCAAAACCCGTGAAACAAAGACAGTGAAAGAGAGAGAAATTCTTACAAAATTCGTTCAGGGGCTGTGATGCCACCTGGATTGACCATATCTAGACCCACAGCTGATTGAGACATAAGGGTGGACACTCTTGGGGCTGAGAGGTTTGGTGAGGTTGGGTGAGCAAACGCAGACCCTTTAAAGTAATACGGCGTGGTACCCATCCCATGGGTCCCAAATCTCCAGGTTCAAGGGCATCGTCCTACATTGAAAACATGCATGAGAAACCCCGAAGATGGTACAACGTGTGATCGGGAAAGGTTTCTAAAACGAACCTCATTTCTCATCTCCTTGTGCTCCGGTTCGCCATTCCAGCCGCTTTCCTAGCAATCTCCCTCCTTGGAGAATCAGCACCTTTATCCTCCTGTTCCGTACAGGTTGCAATTTGTCCTGAGGATGAACGGGAAGAGGGGGAACCAATGAGAGACTAGCTCTAGGTGTTGGGACAGGCACAGGTGACACTATTTTCCCATCAGGAAAAAGAATTAACCACAGGCTCAGCCTGCCGCCAGGAAGCAGAATACGGCCTGAAGCAATCCTGCGCTTTTGCGGCCAGCTCCCAAGAAAGCGAGTTGAATCATGGAGCTCAGGGGCACTGCAATTCACAAACCTGCAGACTTAGAAATGATAACTCTCGTCCACAAATATATTGAGGGAAGGCAACGAAGAGGATTTGAAAGCAAGGCAGAATTGCAGGAAACAGATTTCAGGAGGTAGATTCGAATCCCCTTTAAAGCACAGGAAAAGCGGCAAAACCTCGACAATGATGCCCTTGGCCAAAAAGGGCGTATGCGTTTTTTCCTGAATATATTCAGGAAAAAACGCATACGCCCTTTTTGGCCAACCAAGCAACCTGGAAAGGCAAATCAGCGCTACAAAGAAGTCTCGCTTCCCATCGGTCAAAAGGGCCATGCTGAATAAAATGTCAAAACCAGAAACGCAGGACAGGCCATGGGGAAATGGGAGCCTTGCTACGCTGATGGGCGGGATGTAAATTGCCAAGAGCCACTCTGGAGAAGTGTACGGTGTGTCCTGAAACATCTAAAAAACTCAGCTTAGAGAGCATAGGGCACTTCCACTCATGGGCGTATAAATTGGGAAAATTAAAAATCAGCAAGACACAGGCACCCAAAAGTTTTGGGCTACTGTGTTGACAAGAACCTCCGCTTCGCTACACCTTAAATATCCCAGGAAAGAGAAGAATGGATAAAGAAGTTGTCGTCCTTATGTACAATGGAATATCACTCAGCCATGAAATCAATGTCATAAGGCTATTAGCAGCATGATGAGTGGATTTAGGTAGGACGATTCTAAGTGAAATAAGTCACACAGAAAAAGACACTTATCATGAGATATCACTTATAGAGGGAATGTAAAAACCGCTACCCTTGAACTGAATTACAAAACAGAACAGAGTCACACGTTTAGAAAACACACTATGGCTGCTTAACGGGAAAGGTGAGGTGGGGTGATGCATAAAACAAGGGTTTCAAATTAGCTCAGATACCGTTCCATGAACCCAATATGTAATAGACAAGACCTACTCCTTGCTCAGTGAACTGGACTCAACACCCCCTATTCACGACCCAAGAATATATCTGACTAGTAAGAATCTTAAAACCTATGTATTGATATCTCTCTGTAAGTGAGTCAAGTGGGTGTAAAGCGGCATAAACACAGCAGTGAAAAGCAGCCAAACCCCATTATAAAAATCAATTACTTTTCAAAACCCGTGAAACAAAGACAGTGAAAGAGAGAGAAATTCTTACAAAATTCGTTCAGGGGCTGTGATGCCACCTGGATTGACCATATCTAGACCCACAGCTGATTGAGACATAAGGGTGGACACTCTTGGGGCTGAGAGGTTTGGTGAGGTTGGGTGAGCAAACGCAGACCCTTTAAAGTAATATAGCGTGGTACCCATCCCATGGGTCCCAAATCTCCAGGTTCAAGGGCATCGTCCTACACTGAAAACATGCATGAGAAACCCCGAAGATGGTACACCGTGTGATCGGGAAAGGTTTCTAAAACGCACCTCATTTCTCAACTCCTTGTGCTCCGGTTCGCCATTCCAGCCGCTTTACTAGCAATCTCCCTCCTTGGAGAATCAGCACCTTTATCCTCCTGTTCCGTACAGGTTGCAATTTGTCCTGAGGATGAACGGGAAGAGGGGGAACCAATGAGAGACTAGCTCTAGGTGTTGGGACAGGCACAGGTGACACTATTTTCCGATCAGGAAGAAGAATTAACCACAGGCTCAGCCTGCCGCCAGGAACCAGAATACGGCCTGAAGCAATCCTTCGCTTTTGGGGCCAGCTCCGAAGAAAGCGAGTTGAATCATGGAGCTCAGGAGCACTGCAATTCACAAACCTGCAGACTTAGAAATGATAACTCTCGTCCACAAATATATTGAGGGAAGGCAACGAAGAGGATTTGAAAGCAAGGCAGAATTGCAGGAAACAGATTTCACGAGGTAGATTCGAATCGCCTTTAAAGCACAGGGAAAGCGGCAAAACCTCGACAATGATGCCCTTGGCCAAAAAGGGCGTATGCGTTTTTTCCTGAATATATTCAGGAAAAAACGCATACGCCCTTTTTGGCCAACCAAGCAACCTGGAAAGGCAAATCAGCGCTACAAAGAAGTCTCGCTTCCCATCGGTCAAAAGGGCCATGCTGAATAAAGTGTCAAAACCAGAAATGCAGGACAGGCCATGGAGAAATGGGAGCCTTGCTACGCTGATGGGAGGGATGTAAATTGCCAAGAGCCACTCTGGAGAAGTGTACGGTGTGTCCTGAAACATCTAAAAAACTCAGCTTAGAGAGCATAGGGCACTTTCACTCATGGGCGTATAAATTGGGATAATTAAAAATCAGCAAGACACAGGCGCCCCACAGTTTTGGGCTACTGTGTTGACAAGAACCTCCACTTCGTTACACCTTAAATATCCCAGGAAAGAGAAGAATGGATAAAGAAGTTGTCGTCCTTATGTACAATGGAATATCACTCAGCCATGAAATCAATGTCATAAGGCTAGTAGCAGCATGATGAGTGGATTTAGGTATGACGATTCTAAGTGAAATAAGTCACACAGAAAAAGACACTTATCATGAGATATCACTTATAGAGGGAATGTAAAAACCGCTACCCTTGAACTGAATTACAAAACAGAACAGAGTCACACGTTTAGAAAACACACTATGGCTGCTTAACGGGAAAGGTGAGGTGGGGTGATGCATAAAACAAGGGTTTCAAATTAGCTCAGATACCGTTCCATGAACACAATATGTAATACACAAGACCTACTCCTTGCTCAGTGAACTGGACTCAACACCCCCTATTCACCACCCTAGAATATATCTGACTAGTAAGAATCTTAAAACCTATATATTGATATCTCTCTGTAAGTGAGTCAAGTGGGTGTAAAGCGGAATAAACGCAGCAGTGAAAAGCTGCTAAACCCCATTATAAAAATCAATTACTTTTCAAAACCCGTGAAACAAAGACAGTGAAAGACAGAGAAATTCTTACAAAATTCGTTCAGGGGCTGTGATGCCACCTGGATTGACCATATCTAGACCCACAGCTGATTGAGACATAAGGGTGGACACTCTTGGGGCTGAGAGGTTTGGTGAGGTTGGGTGAGCAAACGCAGACCCTTTAAAGTAATACGGCGTGGTACCCATCCCATGGGTCCCAAATCTCCAGGTTCAAGGGCATCGTCCTACACTGAAAACATGCATGAGAAACCCCGAAGATGGTACACCGTGTGATCGGGAAAGGTTGCTAAAACGCACCTCATTTCTCATCTCCTTGTGCTCCGGTTCGCCATTCCAGCCGCTTTACTGGCAATCTCCCTCCTTGGAGAATCAGCACCTTTATCCTCCTGTTCCGTACAGGTTGCAATTTGTCCTGAGGATGAACGGGAAGAGGGGGAACCAATGAGAGACTAGCTCTAGGTGTTGGGACAGGCACAGGTGACACTATTTTCCCATCAGGAAGAAGAATTAACCACAGGCTCAGCCTGCCGCCAGGAAGCAGAATACGGCCTGAAGCAATCCTGCGCTTTTGCGGCCAGCTCCCAAGAAAGCGAGTTGAATCATGGAGCTCAGGGGCACTGCAATTCACAAACCTGCAGACTTAGAAATGATAACTCTCGTCCACAAATATATTGAGGGAAGGCAACGAAGAGGATTTGAAAGCAAGGCAGAATTGCAGGAAACAGATTTCAGGAGGTAGATTCGAATCGCCTTTAAAGCACAGGAAAAGCGGCAAAACCTTGACAATGATGCCCTTGGCCAAAAAGGGCGTATGCGTTTTTTCCTGAATATATTCAGGAAAAAACGCATACGCCCTTTTTGGCCAACCAAGCAACCTGGAAAGGCAAATCAGCGCTACAAAGAAGTCTCGCTTCCCATCGGTCAAAAGGGCCATGCTGAATAAAATGTCAAAACCAGAAACGCAGGACAGGCCATGGAGAAATGGGAGCCTTGCTACGCTGATGGGCGGGATGTAAATTGCCAACAGCCACTCTGCAGAAGTGTACGGTGTGTCCTGAAACATCTAAAAAACTCAGCTTAGAGAGCATAGGGCACTTCCACTCATGGGCGTATAAATTGGGAAAACTAAAATTCAGCAAGACACAGGCACCCCAAAGTTTTGGGCTACTCTGTTGACAAGAACCTCCACTTCGTTACACCTTAAATATCCCAGGAAAGAGAAGAATGGATAAAGAAGATGTGGTCCTTATATACAATGGAATATCACTCAGCCATGAAATCAATGTCATAAGGCTAGTAGCAGCATGATGAGTGGATTTAGGTATGACGATTCTAAGTGAAATAAGTCACACAGAAAAAGACACTTATCATGAGATATCACTTATAGAGGGAATGTAAAAACCGCTACCCTTGAACTGAATTACAAAACAGAACACAGTCACACGTTTAGAAAACACACTATGGCTGCTTAACGGGAAAGGTGAGGTGGGGTGATGCATAAAACAAGGGTTTCAAATTAGCTCAGATACCGTTCCATTAACCCAATATGTAATAGACAAGACCTACTCCTTGCTCAGTGAACTGGACTCAACACCCCCTATTCACCGCCCAAGAATATATCTGACTAGTAAGAATCTTAAAACCTATATATTGATATCTCTCTGTAAGTGAGTCAAGTGGGTGTAAAGCGGCATAAACGCAGCAGTCAAAAGCAGCTAAACCCCATTATAAAAATCAATTACTTTTCAAAACCCGTGAAACAAAGACAGTGAAAGAGAGAGAAATTCTTACAAAATTCGTTCAGGGGCTGTGATGCCACCTGGATTGACCATATCTAGACCCACAGCTGATTGAGACATAAGGGTGGACACTCTTGGGGCTGAGAGGTTTGGTGAGGTTGGGTGAGCAAACGCAGACCCTTTAAAGTAATATAGCGCGGTACCCATCCCATGGGTCCCAAATCTCCAGGTTCAAGGGCATCGTCCTACACTGAAAACATGCATGAAAAACCCCGAAGATGGTACACCGTGTGATCGGGAAAGGTTTCTAAAACGCACCTCATTTCTCAACTCCTTGTGCTCCGGTTCGCCATTCCAGCCGCTTTACTAGCAATCTCCCTCCTTGGAGAATCAGCACCTTTATCCTCCTGTTCCGTACAGGTTGCAATTTGTCCTGAGGATGCACGGGAAGAGGGGGAACCAATGAGAGACTAGCTCTAGGTGTTGGGACAGGCACAGGTCACTCTATTTTCCCATCAGGAAGAAGAATTAACCACAGGCTCAGCCTGCCGCCAGGAACCAGAATACGGCCTGAAGCAATCCTGCGCTTTTGCGGCCAGCTCCCAAGAAAGCGAGTTGAAGAATGGAGCTCAGGGGCACTGCAATTCACAAACCTGCAGACTTAGAAATGATAACTCTCGTCCACAAATATATTGAGGGAAGGCAACGAAGAGGATTTGAAAGCAAGGCAGAATTGCAGGAAACAGATTTCAGGAGGTAGATTCGAATCGCCTTTAAAGCACAGGAAAGGCGGCAAAACCTTGACAATGATGCCCTTGGCCAAAAAGGGCGTATGCGTTTTTTCCTGAATATATTCAGGAAAAAACGCATACGCCCTTTTTGGCCAACCAAGCAACCTGGAAAGGCAAATCAGCGCTACAAAGAAGTCTCGCTTCCCATCGGTCAAAAGGGCCATGCTGAATAAAGTGTCAAAACCAGAAATGCAGGACAGGACATGGAGAAATGGGAGCCTTGCTACGCTGATGGGCGGGATGTAAATTGCCAACAGCCACTCTGCAGAAGTGTACGGTGTGTCCTGAAACATCTAAAAAACTCAGCTTAGAGAGCATAGGGCACTTCCACTCATGGGCGTATAAATTGGGAAAACTAAAAATCAGCAAGACACAGGCACCCCACAGTTTTGGGCTACTCTGTTGACAAGAACCTCCACTTCGTTACACCTTAAATATCCCAGGAAAGAGAAGAATGGATAAAGAAGATGTGGTCCTTATATACAATGGAATATCACTCAGCCATGAAATCAATGTCATAAGGCTAGTAGCAGCATGATGAGTGGATTTAGGTATGACGATTCTAAGTGAATTAAGTCACACAGAAAAAGACACTTATCATGAGATATCACTTATAGAGGGAATGTAAAAACCGCTACCCTTGAACTGAATTACAAAACAGAACAGAGTCACACGTTTAGAAAACACACTATGGCTGCTTAACGGGAAAGGTGAGGTGGGGTGATGCATAAAACAAGGGTTTCAAATTAGTTCAGATACCGTTCCATGAACACAATATGTAATACACAAGACCTACTCCTTGCTCAGTGAACTGGACTCAACACCTCCTATTCACCGCCCAAGAATATATCTGACTAGTAAGAATCTTAAAACCTATATATTGATATCTCTCTGTAAGTGAGTCAAGTGGGTGTAAAGCGGCATAAACGCAGCAGTGAAAAGCAGCTAAACCCCATTATAAAAATCAATTACTTTTCAAAACCCGTGAAACAAAGACAGTGAAAGAGAGAGAAATTCTTACAAAATTCGTTCAGGGGCTGTGATGCCACCTGGATTGACCATATCTAGACCCACAGCTGATTGAGACATAAGGGTGGACACTCTTGGGGCTGAGAGGTTTGGTGAGGTTGGGTGAGCAAACGCAGACCCTTTCAAGTAATACGGCGTGGTACCCATCCCATGGGTCCCAAATCTCCAGGTTCAAGGGCATCGTCCTACATTGAAAACATGCATGAGAAACCCCGAAGATGGTACACCGTGTGATCGGGAAAGGTTGCTAAAACGCACCTCATTTCTCATCTCCTTGTGCTCCGGTTCGCCATTCCAGCCGCTTTCCTAGCAATCTCCCTCCTTGGAGAATCAGCACCTTTATCCTCCTGTTCCGTACAGGTTGCAATTTGTCCTGAGGATGAACGGGAAGAGGGGGAACCAATGAGAGACTAGCTCTAGGTGTTGGGACAGGCACAGGTGACACTATTTTCCCATCAGGAAGAAGAATTAACCACAGGCTCAGCCTGCCGCCAGGAAGCAGAATACGGCCTGAAGCAATCCTGCGCTTTTGCGGCCAGCTCCCAAGAAAGCGAGTTGAATCATGGAGCTCAGGGGCACTGCAATTCACAAACCTGCAGACTTAGAAATGATAACTCTCGTCCACAAATATATTGAGGGAAGGCAACGAAGAGGATTTGAAAGCAAGGCAGAATTGCAGGAAACAGATTTCAGGAGGTAGATTCGAATCGCCTTTAAAGCACAGGAAAAGCGGCAAAACCTCGACAATGATGCCCTTGGCCAAAAAGGGCGTATGCGTTTTTTCCTGAATATATTCAGGAAAAAACGCATACGCCCTTTTTGGCCAACCAAGCAACCTGGAAAGGCAAATCAGCGCTACAAAGAAGTCTCGCTTCCCATCGGTCAAAAGGGCCATGCTGAATAAAGTGTCAAAACCAGAAATGCAGGACAGGCCATGGAGAAATGGGAGCCTTGCTACGCTGATGGGCGGGATGTAAATTGCCAACAGCCACTCTGCAGAAGTGTACGGTGTGTCCTGAAACATCTAAAAAACTCAGCTTAGAGAGCATAGGGCACTTCCACTCATGGGCGTATAAATTGGGAAAACTAAAAATCAGCAAGACACAGGCACCCCACAGTTTTGGGCTACTCTGTTGACAAGAACCTCCACTTCGTTACACCTTAAATATCCCAGGAAAGAGAAGAATGGATAAAGAAGATGTGGTCCTTATATACAATGGAATATCACTCAGCCATGAAATCAATGTCATAAGGCTAGTAGCAGCATGATGAGTGGATTTAGGTATGACGATTCTAAGTGAAATAAGTCACACAGAAAAAGACACTTATCATGAGATATCACTTATAGAGGGAATGTAAAAACCGCTACCCTTGAACTGAATTACAAAACAGAACAGAGTCACACGTTTAGAAAACACACTATGGCTGCTTAACGGGAAAGGTGAGGTGGGGTGATGCATAAAACAAGGGTTTCAAATTAGTTCAGATACCGTTCCATGAACACAGTATGTAATACACAAGACCTACTCCTTGCTCAGTGAACTGGACTCAACACCCCCTATTCACGACCCAAGAATATATCTGACTAGTAAGAATCTTAAAACCTATGTATTGATATCTCTCTGTAAGTGAGTCAAGTGGGTGTAAAGCGGCATAAACACAGCAGTGAAAAGCAGCTAAACCCCATTATAAAAATCAATTACTTTTCAAAACCCGTGAAACAAAGACAGTGAAAGAGAGAGAAATTCTTACAAAATTCGTCCAGGGGCTGTGATGCCACCTGGATTGACCATATCTAGACCCACAGCTGATTGAGACATAAGGGTGGACACTCTTGGGGCTGAGAGGTTTGGTGAGGTTGGGTGAGCAAACGCAGACCCTTTAAAGTAATATAGCGTGGTACCCATCCCATGGGTCCCAAATCTCCAGGTTCAAGGGCATCGTCCTACACTGAAAACATGCATGAGAAACCCCGAAGATGGTACACCGTGTGATCGGGAAAGGTTTCTAAAACGCACCTCATTTCTCAACTCCTTGTGCTCCGGTTCGCCATTCCAGCCGCTTTACTAGCAATCTCCCTCCTTGGAGAATCAGCACCTTTATCCTCCTGTTCCGTACAGGTTGCAATTTGTCCTGAGGATGCACGGGAAAAGGGGGAACCAATGAGAGACTAGCTCTAGGTGTTGGGACAGGCACAGGTCACTCTATTTTCCCATCAGGAAGAAGAATTAACCACAGGCTCAGCCTGCCGCCTGGAACCAGAATACGGCCTTAAGCAATCCTGCGCTTTTGCGGCCAGCTCCCAAGAAAGCGAGTTGAATAATGGAGCTCAGGGGCACTGCAATTCACAAACCTGCAGACTTAGAAATGATAACTCTCGTCCACAAATATATTGAGGGAAGGCAACGAAGAGGATTTGAAAGCAAGGCAGAATTGCAGGAAACAGATTTCAGGAGGTAGATTCGAATCGCCTTTAAAGCACAGGAAAAGCGGCAAAATCTTGACAATGATGCCCTTAGCCAAAAAGGGCGTATGCGTTTTTTCCTGAATATATTCAGGAAAAAACGCATACGCCCTTTTTGGCCAACCAAGCAACCTGGAAAGGCAAATCAGCGCTACAAAGAAGTCTCGCTTCCCATCGGTCAAAAGGGCCATGCTGAATAAAGTGTCAAAACCAGAAATGCAGGACAGGCCATGGAGAAATGGGAGCCTTGCTACGCTGATGGGCGGGATGTAAATTGCCAACAGCCACTCTGGAGAAGTGTACGGTGTGTCCTGAAACATCTAAAAAACTCAGCTTAGAGAGCATAGGGCACTTCCACTCATGGGCGTATAAATTGGGAAAACTAAAAATCAGCAAGACACAGGCACCCCAAAGTTTTGGGCTACTCTGTTGACAAGAACCTCCACTTCGTTACACCTTAAATATCCCAGGAAAGAGAAGAATGGATAAAGAAGATGTGGTCCTTATATACAATGGAATATCACTCAGCCATGAAATCAATGTCATAAGGCTAGTAGCAGCATGATGAGTGGATTTAGGTATGACGATTCTAAGTGAAATAAGTCACACAGAAAAAGACACTTATCATGAGATATCACTTATAGAGGGAATGTAAAAACCGCTACCCTTGAACTGAATTACAAAACAGAACAGAGTCACACGTTTAGAAAACACACTATGGCTGCTTAACGGGAAAGGTGAGGTGGGGTGATGCATAAAACAAGGGTTTCAAATTAGTTCAGATACCGTTCCATGAACCCAATATGTAATAGACAAGACCTACTCCTTGCTCAGTGAACTGGACTCAACACCCCCTATTCACCGCCCAAGAATATATCTGACTAGTAAGAATCTTAAAACCTATATATTGATATCTCTCTGTAAGTGAGTCAAGTGGGTGTAAAGCGGCATAAACGCAGCAGTCAAAAGCAGCTAAACCCCATTATAAAAATCAATTACTTTTCAAAACCCGTGAAACAAAGACAGTGAAAGAGAGAGAAATTCTTACAAAATTCGTTCAGGGGCTGTGATGCCACCTGGATTGACCATATCTAGACCCACAGCTGATTGAGACATAAGGGTGGACACTCTTGGTGCTGAGAGGTTTGGTGAGGTTGGGTGAGCAAACGCAGACCCTTTCAAGTAATACGGCGTGGTACCCATCCCATGGGTCCCAAATCTCCAGGTTCAAGGGCATCGTCCTACATTGAAAACATGCATGAGAAACCCAGAAGATGGTACACCGTGTGATCGGGAAAGGTTTCTAAAACGCACCTCATTTCTCAACTCCTTGTGCTCCGGTTCGCCATTCCAGCCGCTTTACTAGCAATCTCCCTCCTTGGAGAATCAGCACCTTTATCCTCCTGTTCCGTACAGGTTGCAATTTGTCCTGAGGATGCACGGGAAGAGGGGGAACCAATGAGAGACTAGCTCTAGGTGTTGGGACAGGCACAGGTCACTCTATTTTCCCATCAGGAAGAAGAATTAACCACAGGCTCAGCCTGCCGCCAGGAACCAGAATACGGCCTGAAGCAATCCTGCGCTTTTGCGGCCAGCTCCCAAGAAAGCGAGTTGAAGAATGGAGCTCAGGGGCACTGCAATTCACAAACCTGCAGACTTAGAAATGATAACTCTCGTCCACAAATATATTGAGGGAAGGCAACGAAGAGGATTGGAAAGCAAGGCAGAATTGCAGGAAACAGATTTCAGGAGGTAGATTCGAATCGCCTTTAAAGCACAGGAAAGGCGGCAAAACCTTAACAATGATGCCCTTGGCCAAAAAGGGCGTATGCGTTTTTTCCTGAATATATTCAGGAAAAAACGCATACGCCCTTTTTGGCCAACCAAGCAACCTGGAAAGGCAAATCAGCGCTACAAAGAAGTCTCGCTTCCCATCGGTCAAAAGGGCCATGCTGAATAAAGTGTCAAAACCAGAAATGCAGGACAGGCCATGGAGAAATGGGAGCCTTGCTACGCTGATGGGCGGGATGTAAATTGCCAACAGCCACTCTGCAGAAGTGTACGGTGTGTCCTGAAACATCTAAAAAACTCAGCTTAGAGAGCATAGGGCACTTCCACTCATGGGCGTATAAATTGGGAAAACTAAAAATCAGCAAGACACAGGCACCCCAAAGTTTTGGGCTACTCTGTTGACAAGAACCTCCACTTCGTTACACCTTAAATATCCCAGGAAAGAGAAGAATGGATAAAGAAGATGTGGTCCTTATATACAATGGAATATCACTCAGCCATGAAATCAATGTCATAAGGCTAGTAGCAGCATGATGAGTGGATTTAGGTATGACGATTCTAAGTGAATTAAGTCACACAGAAAAAGACACTTATCATGAGATATCACTTATAGAGGGAATGTAAAAACCGCTACCCTTGAACTGAATTACAAAACAGAACAGAGTCACACGTTTAGAAAACACACTATGGCTGCTTAACGGGAAAGGTGAGGTGGGGTGATGCATAAAACAAGGGTTTCAAATTAGTTCAGATACCGTTCCATGAACACAATATGTAATACACAAGACCTACTCCTTGCTCAGTGAACTGGACTCAACACCCCCTATTCACCGCCCAAAAATATATCTGACTAGTAAGAATCTTAAAACCTATATATTGATATCTCTCTGTAAGTGAGTCAAGTGGGTGTAAAGCGGCATAAACGCAGCAGTGAAAAGCAGCTAAACCCCATTATAAAAATCAATTACTTTTCAAAACCCGTGAAACAAAGACAGTGAAAGAGAGAGAAATTCTTACAAAATTCGTTCAGGGGCTGTGATGCCACCTGGATTGACCATATCTAGACCCACAGCTGATTGAGACATAAGGGTGGACACTCTTGGGGCTGAGAGGTTTGGTGAGGATGGCTGAGCTAACGCAGACCCTTTCAAGTAATACGGCGTGGTACCCATCCCATGGGTCCCAAATCTCCAGGTTCAAGGGCATCGTCCTACATTGAAAACATGCATGAGAAACCCCGAAGATGGTACACCGTGTGATCGGGAAAGGTTGCTAAAACGCACCTCATTTCTCATCTCCTTGTGCTCCGGTTCGCCATTCCAGCCGCTTTACTGGCAATCTCCCTCCTTGGAGAATCAGCACCTTTATCCGCCTGTTCCGTACAGGTTGCAATTTGTCCTGAGGATGAACGGGAAGAGTGGGAACCAATGAGAGACTAGCTCTAGGTGTTGGGACAGGCACAGGTGACACTATTTTCCCATCAGGAAGAAGAATTAACCACAGGCTCAGCCTGCCGCCAGGAACCAGAATACGGCCTGAAGCAATCCTGCGCTTTTGCGGCCAGCTCCCAAGAAAGCGAGTTGAATCATGGAGCTCAGGGGCACTGCAATTCACAAACCTGCAGACTTAGAAATGATAACTCTCGTCCACAAATATATTGAGGGAAGGCAACGAAGAGGATTGGAAAGCAAGGCAGAATTGCAGGAAACAGATTTCAGGAGGTAGATTCGAATCGCCTTTAAAGCACAGGAAAAGCGGCAAAACCTCGACAATGATGCCCTTGGCCAAAAAGGGCGTATGCGTTTTTTTCCTGAATATATTCAGGAAAAAACGCATACGCCCTTTTTGGCCAACCAAGCAACCTGGAAAGGCAAATCAGCGCTACAAAGAAGTCTAGCTTCCCATCGGTCAAAAGGGCCATGCTGAATAAAATGTCAAAACCAGAAATGCAGGACAGGCCATGGAGAAATGGGAGCCTTGCTACGGTGATGGGCGGGATGTAAATTGCCAACAGCCACTCTGCAGAAGTGTACGGTGTGTCCTGAAACATCTAAAAAACTCAGCTTAGAGAGCATAGGGCACTTCCACTCATGGGCGTATAAATTGGGAAAACTAAAAATCAGCAAGACACAGGCACCCCAAAGTTTTGGGCTACTCTGTTGACAAGAACCTCCACTTCGTTACACCTTAAATATCCCAGGAAAGAGAAGAATGGATAAAGAAGATGTGGTCCTTATATACAATGGAATATCACTCAGCCATGAAATCAATGTCATAAGGCTAGTAGCAGCATGATGAGTGGATTTAGGTATGACGAATCTAAGTGAAATAAGTCACACAGAAAAAGACACTTATCATGAGATATCACTTATAGAGGGAATGTAAAAACCGCTACCCTTGAACTGAATTACAAAACAGAACAGAGTCACACGTTTAGAAAACAGACTATGGCTGCTTAACGGGAAAGGTGAGGTGGGGCGATGCATAAAACAAGGGTTTCAAATTAGCTCAGATACCGTTCCATGTACCCAATATGTAATAGACAAGACCTACTCCTTGCTCAGTGAACTGGACTCAACACCCCCTATTCACGACCCAAGAATATATCTGACTAGTAAGAATCTTAAAACCTATGTATTGATATCTCTCTGTAAGTGAGTCAAGTGGGTGTAAAGCGGCATAAACACAGCAGTGAAAAGCAGCTAAACCCCATTATAAAAATCAATTACTTTTCAAAACCCGTGAAACAAAGACAGTGAAAGAGAGAGAAATTCTTACAAAATTCGTTCAGGGGCTGTGATGCCACCTGGATTGACCATATCTATACCCACAGCTGATTGAGACATAAGGGTGGACACTCTTGGGGCTGAGAGGTTTGGTGAGGTTGGGTGAGCAAACGCAGACCCTTTAAAGTAATATAGCGTGGTACCCATCCCATGGGTCCCAAATCTCCAGGTTCAAGGGCATCGTCCTACACTGAAAACATGCATGAGAAACCCCGAAGATGGTACACCGTGTGATCGGGAAAGGTTTCTAAAACGAACCTCATTTCTCATCTCCTTGTGCTCCGGTTCGCCATTTCAGCGACTTTCCTAGCAATCTCCCTCCTTGGAGAATCAGCACCTTTATCCTCCTGTTCCGTACAGGTTGCAATTTGTCCTGAGGATGAACGGGAAGAGGGGGAACCAATGAGAGACTAGCTCTAGGTGTTGGGACAGGCACAGGTGACACTATTTTCCCATCAGGAAAAAGAATTAACCACAGGCTCAGCCTGCCGCCAGGAAGCAGAATACGGCCTGAAGCAATCCTGCGCATTTGCGGCCAGCTTCCAAGAAAGCGAGTTGAATCATGGAGCTCAGGGGCACTGCAATTCACAAACCTGCAGACTTAGAAATGATAAATCTCGTCCACAAATATATTGAGGGAAGGCAACGAAGAGGATTTGAAAGCAAGCCAGAATTGCAGGAAACAGATTTCAGGAGGTAGATTCGAATCCCCTTTAAAGCACAGGAAAAGCGGCAAAACCTCGACAATGATGCCCTTGGCCAAAAAGGGCGTATGCGTTTTTTCCTGAATATATTCAGGAAAAAACGCATACGCCCTTTTTGGCCAACCAAGCAACCTGGAAAGGCAAATCAGCGCTACAAAGAAGTCTCGCTTCCCATCGGTCAAAAGGGCCATGCTGAATAAAATGTCAAAACCAGAAACGCAGGACAGGCCATGGGGAAATGGGAGCCTTGCTACGCTGATGGGCGGGATGTAAATTGCCAAGAGCCACTTTGGAGAAGTGTACGGTGTGTCCTGAAACATCTAAAAAACTCAGCTTAGAGAGCATAGGGCACTTCCACTCATGGGCGTATAAATTGGGAAAACTAAAAATCAGCAAGACACAGGCACCCCACAGTTTTGGGCTACTGTGTTGACAAGAACCTCCACTTCGTTACACCTTAAATATCCCAGGAAAGAGAAGAATGGATAAAGAAGTTGTCGTCCTTATGTACAATGGAATATCACTCAGCCATGATATCAATGTCATAAGGCTAGTAGCAGCATGATGAGTGGATTTAGGTATGACGATTCTAAGTGAAATAAGTCACACAGAAAAAGACACTTATCATGAGATATCACTTATAGAGGGAATGTAAAAACCGCTACCCTTGAACTGAATTACAAAACAGAACAGAGTCACACGTTTAGAAAACAGACTATGGCTGCTTAACGGGAAAGGTGAGGTGGGGTGATGCATAAAACAAGGGTTTCAAATTAGCTCAGATACCGTTCCATGAACCCAATATGTAATACACAAGACCTACTCCTTGCTCAGTGAACTGGACTCAACACCCCCTATTCACCGCCCAAGAATATATCTGACTAGTAAGAATCTCAAAACCTATATATTGATATGTCTCTGTAAGTGAGTCAAGTGGGTGTAAAGCGGCATAAACGCAGCAGTGAAAAGCAGCTAAACCCCATTATAAAAATCAATTACTTTTCAAAACCCGTGAAACAAAGACAGTGAAAGAGAGAGAAATTCTTACAAAATTCGTTCAGGGGCTGTGATGCCACCTGGATTGACCATATCTAGACCCACAGCTGATTGAGACATAAGGGTGGACACTCTTGGGGCTGAGAGGTTTCGTGAGGTTGGGTGAGCAAACGCAGACCCTTTAAAGAAATACGGCGTGGTACCCATCCCATGGGTCCCAAATCTCCAGGTTCAAGGGCATCGTCCTACATTGAAAACATGCATGAGAAACCCCGAAGATGGTACACCGTGTGATCGGGAAAGGTTGCTAAAACGCACCTCATTTCTCATCTCCTTGTGCTCCGGTTCGCCATTCCAGCTGCTTTACTAGCAATCTCCCTCCTTGGAGAATCAGCACCTTTATCCTCCTGTTCCGTACAGGTTGCAATTTGTCCTGAGGATGAACGGGAAGAGGGGGAACCAATGAGAGACTAGCTCTAGGTGTTGGGACAGGCACAGGTGACACTATTTTCCCATCAGGAAGAAGAATTAACCACAGGCTCAGCCTGCCGCCTGGAACCAGAATACGGCCTTAAGCAATCCTGCGCTTTTGCGGCCAGCTCCCAAGAAAGCGAGTTGAAGAATGGAGCTCAGGGGCACTGCAATTCACAAACCTGCAGACTTAGAAATGATAACTCTCGTCCACAAATATATTGAGGGAAGGCAACGAAGAGGATTTGAAAGCAAGGCAGAATTGCAGGAAACAGATTTCAGGAGGTAGATTCGAATCGCCTTAAAAGCACAGGAAAAGCGGCAAAACCTTGACAATGATGCCCTTGGCCAAAAAGGGCGTATGCGTTTTTTCCTGAATATATTCAGGAAAAAACGCATACGCCCTTTTTGGCCAACCAAGCAACCTGGAAAGGCAAATCAGCGCTACAAAGAAGTCTCGCTTCCCATCGGTTAAAAGGGCCATGCTTAATAAAGTGTCAAAACCAGAAATGCAGGACAGGCCATGGAGAAATGGGAGCCTTGCTACGCTGATGGGCGGGATGTAAATTGCCAACAGCCACTCTGCAGAAGTGTACGGTGTGTCCTGAAACATCTAAAAAACTCAGCTTAAAGAGCATAGGGCACTTCCACTCATGGGCGTATAAATTGGGAAAACTAAAAATCAGCAAGACACAGGCACCCCAAAGTTTTGGGCTACTCTGTTGACAAGAATCTCCACTTCGTTACGCCTTAAATATCCCAGGAAAGAGAAGAATGGATAAAGAAGATGTGGTCCTTATATACAATGGAATATCACTCAGCCATGAAATCAATGTCATAAGGTTAGTAGCAGCATGATGAGTGGATTTAGGTATGACGATTCTAAGTGAAATAAGTCACACAGAAAAAGACACTTATCATGAGATATCACTTATAGAGGGAATGTAAAAACCGCTACCTTTGAACTGAATTACAAAACAGAACACAGTCACACGTTTAGAAAACACACTATGGCTGCTTAACGGGAAAGGTGAGGTGGGGTGATGCATAAAACAAGGGTTTCAAATTAGCTCAGATACCGTTCCATGAACCCAATATGTAATACACAAGACCTACTCCTTGCTCAGTGAACTGGACTCAACACCCCCTATTCACCGCCCAAGAATATATCTGACTAGTAAGAATCTTAAAACCTATATATTGATATCTCTCTGTAACTGAGTCAGGTGGGTGTAAAGCGGCATAAACGCAGCAGTCAAAAGCAGCTAAACCCCATTATAAAAATCAATTACTTTTCAAAACCCGTGAAACAAAGACAGTGAAAGAGAGAGAAATTCTTACAAAATTCGTTCAGGGGCTGTGATGCCACCTGGATTGACCATATCTAGACCCACAGCTGATTGAGACATAAGGGTGGACACTCTTGGGGCTGAGAGGTTTGGTGAGGTTGGGTGAGCAAACGCAGACCCTTTAAAGTAATATAGCGTGGTACCCATCCCATGGGTCCCAAATCTCCAGGTTCAAGGGCATCGTCCTACACTGAAAACATGCATGAAAAACCCCGAAGATGGTACACCGTGTGATCGGGAAAGGTTTCTAAAACGCACCTCATTTCTCAACTCCTTGTGCTCCGGTTCGCCATTCCAGCCGCTTTACTAGCAATCTCCCTCCTTGGAGAATCAGCACCTTTATCCTCCTGTTCCATACAGGTTGCAATTTGTCCTGAGGATGCACGGGAAAAGGGGGAACCAATGAGAGACTAGCTCTAGGTGTTGGGACAGGCACAGGTGACACTATTTTCCCATCAGGAAGAAGAATTAACCACAGGCTCAGCCTGCCGCCAGGAACCAGAATACGGCCTGAAGCAATCCTGCGCTTTTGCGGCCAGCTCCCAAGAAAGCGAGTTGAATCATGGAGCTCAGGGGCAGTGCAATTCACAAACCTGCAGACTTAGAAATGATAACTCTCGTCCACAAATATATTGAGGGAAGGCAACGAAGAGGATTTGAAAGCAAGGCAGAATTGCAGGAAACAGATTTCAGGAGGTAGATTCGAATCGCCTTTAAAGCACAGGGAAAGCGGCAAAACCTCGACAATGATGCCCTTGGCCAAAAAGGGCGTATGCGTTTTTTCCTGAATATATTCAGGAAAAAACGCATACGCCCTTTTTGGCCAACCAAGCAACCTGGAAAGGCAAATCAGCGCTACAAAGAAGTCTCGCTTCCCATCGGTCAAAAGGGCCATGCTGAATAAAGTGTCAAAACCAGAAATGCAGGACAGGCCATGGAGAAATGGGAGCCTTGCTACGCTGATGGGAGGGATGTAAATTGCCAACAGCCACTCTGGAGAAGTGTACGGTGTGTCCTGAAACATCTAAAAAACTCAGCTTAGAGACCATAGGGCACTTCCACTCATGGGCGTATAAATTGGGAAAATTAAAAATCAGCAAGACACAGGCACCCCAAAGTTTTGGGCTACTCTGTTGACAAGAACCTCCACTTCGTTACACCTTAAATATCCCAGGAAAGAGAAGAATGGATAAAGAAGTTGTGGTCCTTATGTACAATGGAATATCACTCAGCCATGAAATCAATGTCATAAGGCTAGTAGCGGCATGATGAGTGGATTTAGGTATGACGATTCTAAGTGAAATAAGTCACACAGAAAAAGACACTTATCATGAGATATCACTTATAGAGGGAATGTAAAAACCGCTACCCTTGAACTGAATTACAAAACAGAACAGAGTCACACGTTTAGAAAACACACTATGGCTGCTTAACGGGAAAGGTGAGGTGGGGTGATGCATAAAACAAGGGTTTCAAATTAGCTCAGATACCGTTCCATAAACCCAATATGTAATAGACAAGTCCTACTCCTTGCTCAGTGAACTGGACTCAACACCCGCTATTCAACGCCCAAGAATATATCTGACTAGTAAGATTCTTAAAACATATGTATTGATATCGCTCTGTAAGTGAGTCAAGTGGATATAAAGCGGCATAAACACAGCAGTGAAAAGCAGCTAAACCCCATTATAAAAATCAATTACTTTTCAAAACCCGTGAAACAAAGACAGTGAAAGAGAGAGAAATTCTTACAAAATTCGTTCAGGGGCTGTGATGCGACCTGGATTGACCATATCTAGACCCACAGCTGATTGAGACATAAGGGTGGACACTCTTGGGGCTGAGAGGTTTGGTGAGGTTGGGTGAGCAAACGCAGACCCTTTAAAGTAATACGGCGTGGTACCCATCCCATGGGTCCCAAATCTCCAGGTTCAAGGGCATCGTCCTACATTGAAAACATGCATGAGAAACCCCGAAGATGGTACACCGTGTGATCGGGAAAGGTTGCTAAAACGAACCTCATTTCTCATCTCCTTGTGCTCCGGTTCGCCATTCCAGCCGCTTTACTAGCAATCTCCCTCCTTGGAGAATCATCACCTTTATCTTCCTGTTCCGTACAGGTTGCAATTTGTCCTGAGGATGCACGGGAAAAGGGGGAACCAATGAGAGACTAGCTCTAGGTGTTGGGACAGGCACAGGTCACTCTATTTTCCCATCAGGAAGAAGAATTAACCACAGGCTCAGCCTGCCGCCTGGAACCAGAATACGGCCTTAAGCAATCCTGCGCTTTTGCGGCCAGCTCCCAAGAAAGCGAGTTGAATAATGGAGCTCAGGGGCACTGCAATTCACAAACCTGCAGACTTAGAAATGATAACTCTCGTCCACAAATATATTGAGGGAAGGCAACGAAGAGGATTTGAAAGCAAGGCAGAATTGCAGGAAACAGATTTCAGGAGGTAGATTCGAATCGCCTTTAAAGCACAGGAAAAGCGGCAAAATCTTGACAATGATGCCCTTGGCCAAAAAGGGCGTATGCGTTTTTTCCTGAATATATTCAGGAAAAAACGCATACGCCCTTTTTGGCCAACCAAGCAACCTGGAAAGGCAAATCAGCGCTACAAAGAAGTCTCGCTTCCCATCGGTCAAAAGGGCCATGCTGAATAAAGTGTCAAAACCAGAAATGCACGACAGGCCATGGAGAAATGGGAGCCTTGCTACGCTGATGGGCGGGATGTAAATTGCCAACAGCCACTCTGCAGAAGTGTACGGTGTGTCCTGAAACATCTAAAAAACTCAGCTTAGAGAGCATAGGGCACTTCCACTCATGGGCGTATAAATTGGGAAAACTAAAAATCAGCAAGACACAGGCACCCCAAAGTTTTGGGCTACTCTGTTGACAAGAACCTCCACTTCGTTACACCTTAAATATCCCAGGAAAGAGAAGAATGGATAAAGAAGATGTGGTCCTTATATACAATGGAATATCACTCAGCCATGAAATCAATGTCATAAGGCTAGTAGCAGCATGATGAGTGGATTTAGGTATGACGATTCTAAGTGAAATAAGTCACACAGAAAAAGACACTTATCATGAGATATCACTTATAGAGGGAATGTAAAAACCGCTACCCTTGAACTGAATTACAAAACAGAACAGAGTCACACGTTTAGAAAACACACTATGGCTGCTTAACGGGAAAGGTGAGGTGGGGTGATGCATAAAACAAGGGTTTCAAATTAGCTCAGATACCGTTCCATGAACCCAATATGTAATAGACAAGACCTACTCCTTGCTCAGTGAACTGGACTCAACACCCCCTATTCACCGCCCAAGAATATATCTGACTAGTAAGAATCTTAAAACCTATATATTGATATCTCTCTGTAAGTGAGTCAAGTGGGTGTAAAGCGGCATAAACGCAGCAGTCAAAAGCAGCTAAACCCCATTATAAAAATCAATTACTTTTCAAAATCCGTGAAACAAAGACAGTGAAAGAGAGAGAAATTCTTACAAAATTCGTTCAGGGGCTGTGATGCCACCTGGATTGACCATATCTAGACCCACAGCTGATTGAGACATAAGGGTGGACACTCTTGGTGCTGAGAGGTTTGGTGAGGTTGGGTGAGCAAACGCAGACCCTTTAAAGTAATATAGCGTGGTACCCATCCCATGGGTCCCAAATCTCCAGGTTCAAGGGCATCGTCCTACATTGAAAACATGCATGAGAAACCCAGAAGATGGTACACCGTGTGATCGGGAAAGGTTTCTAAAACGCACCTCATTTCTCAACTCCTTGTGCTCCGGTTCGCCATTCCAGCCGCTTTACTAGCAATCTCCCTCCTTGGAGAATCAGCACCTTTATCCTCCTGTTCCGTACAGGTTGCAATTTGTCCTGAGGATGCACGGGAAGAGGGGGAACCAATGAGAGACTAGCTCTAGGTGTTGGGACAGGCACAGGTCACTCTATTTTCCCATCAGGAAGAAGAATTAACCACAGGCTCAGCCTGCCGCCTGGAACCAGAATACGGCCTGAAGCAATCCTGCGCTTTTGCGGCCAGCTCCCAAGAAAGCGAGTTGAAGAATGGAGCTCAGGGGCACTGCAATTCACAAACCTGCAGACTTAGAAATGATAACTCTCGTCCACAAATATATTGAGGGAAGGCAACGAAGAGGATTTGAAAGCAAGGCAGAATTGCAGGAAACAGATTTCAGGAGGTAGATTCGAATCGCCTTTAAAGCACAGGAAAAGCGGCAAAACCTCGACAATGATGCCCTTGGCCAAAAAGGGCGTATGCGTTTTTTCCTGAATATATTCAGGAAAAAACGCATACGCCCTTTTTGGCCAACCAAGCAACCTGGAAAGGCAAATCAGCGCTACAAAGAAGTCTCGCTTCCCATCGGTCAAAAGGGCCATGCTGAATAAAATGTCAAAACCAGAAATGCAGGACAGGCCATGGAGAAATGGGAGCCTTGCTACGCTGATGGGCGGGATGTAAATTGCCAACAGCCACTCTGCAGAAGTGTACGGTGTGTCCTGAAACATCTAAAAAACTCAGCTTAGAGAGCATAGGGCACTTCCACTCATGGGCGTATAAATTGGGAAAACTAAAAATCAGCAAGACACAGGCACCCCAAAGTTTTGGGCTACTCTGTTGACAAAAACCTCCACTTCGTTACACCTTAAATATCCCAGGAAAGAGAAGAATGGATAAAGAAGATGTGGTCCTTATATACAATGGAATATCACTCAGCCATGAAATCAATGTCATAAGGCTAGTAGCAGCATGATGAGTGGATTTAGGTATGACGAATCTAAGTGAAATAAGTCACACAGAAAAAGACACTTATCATGAGATATCACTTATAGAGGGAATGTAAAAACCGCTACCCTTGAACTGAATTACAAAACAGAACAGAGTCACACGTTTAGAAAACAGACTATGGCTGCTTAACGGGAAAGGTGAGGTGGGGCGATGCATAAAACAAGGGTTTCAAATTAGCTCAGATACCGTTCCATGTACCCAATATGTAATAGACAAGACCTACTCCTTGCTCAGTGAACTGGACTTAACACCCCCTATTCACGACCCAAGAATATATCTTACTAGTAAGAATCTTAAAACCTATGTATTGATATCTCTCTGTAAGTGAGTCAAGTGGGTGTAAAGCGGCATAAACACAGCAGTGAAAAGCAGCTAAACCCCATTATAAAAATCAATTACTTTTCAAAACCCGTGAAACAAAGACAGTGAAAGAGAGAGAAATTCTTACAAAATTCGTTCAGGGGCTGTGATGCCACCTGGATTGACCATATCTAGACCCACAGCTGATTGAGACATAAGGGTGGACACTCTTGGGGCTGAGAGGTTTGGTGAGGTTGGGTGAGCAAACGCAGACCCTTTAAAGTAATATAGCGTGGTACCCATCCCATGGGTCCCAAATCTCCAGGTTCAAGGGCATCGTCCTACACTGAAAACATGCATGAGAAACCCCGAAGATGGTACACCGTGTGATCGGGAAAGGTTTCTAAAACGAACCTCATTTCTCATCTCCTTGTGCTCCGGTTCGCCATTTCAGCGGCTTTCCTAGCAATCTCCCTCCTTGGAGAATCAGCACCTTTATCCTCCTGTTCCGTACAGGTTGCAATTTGTACTGAGGATGCACGGGAAGAGGGGGAACCAATGAGAGACTAGCTCTAGGTGTTGGGGCAGGCACAGGTCACTCTATTTTCCCATCAGGAAGAAGAATTAACCACAGGCTCAGCCTGCCGCCTGGAAGCAGAATACGGCCTGAAGCAATCCTGCGCTTTTGCGGCCAGCTCCCAAGAAAGCGAGTTGAAGAATGGAGCTCAGGGGCACTGCAATTCACAAACCTGCAGACTTAGAAATGATAACTCTCGTCCACAAATATATTGAGAGAAGGCAACGAAGAGGATTTGAAAGCAAGGCAGAATTGCAGGAAACAGATTTCAGGAGGTAGATTCGAATCGCCTTTAAAGCACAGGAAAAGCGGCAAAACCTCGACAATGATGCCCTTGGCCAAAAAGGGCGTATGCGTTTTTTCCTGAATATATTCAGGAAAAAACGCATACGCCCTTTTTGGCCAACCAAGCAACCTGGAAAGGCAAATCAGCGCTACAAAGAAGTCTCGCTTCCCATCGGTCAAAAGGGCCATGCTGAATAAAGTGTCAAAACCAGAAATGCAGGACAGGCCATGGAGAAATGGGAGCCTTGCTACGCTGATGGGAGGGATGTAAATTGCCAAGAGCCACTCTGCAGAAGTGTACGGTGTGTCCTGAAACATCTAAAAAACTCAGCTTAGAGAGCATAGGGCACTTCCACTCATGGGCGTATAAATTGGGAAAACTAAAAATCAGCAAGACACAGGCACCCCAAAGTTTTGGGCTACTCTGTTGACAAGAACCTCCACTTCGTTACACATTAAATATCCCAGGAAAGAGAAGAATGGATAAAGAAGTTGTGGTCCTTATATACAATGGAATATCACTCAGCCATGAAATCAATGTCATAAGGCTAGTAGCAGCATGATGAGTGGATTTAGGTATGACGATTCTAAGTGAAATAAGTCACACAGAAAAAGACACTTATCATGAGATATCACTTATAGAGGGAATGTAAAAACCGCTACCCTTGAACTGAATTACAAAACAGAACAGAGTCACACGTTTAGAAAACACACTACGGCTGCTTAACGGGAAAGGTGAGGTGGGGTGATGCATAAAACAAGGGTTTCAAATTAGCTCAGATACCGTTCCATGAACCCAATATGTAATAGACAAGACCTACTCCTTGCTCAGTGAACTGGACTCAACACCCCCTATTCACCGCCCAAGAATATATCTGACTAGTAAGAATCTCAAAACCTATATATTGATATGTCTCTGTAAGTGAGTCAAGTGGGTGTAAAGCGGCATAAACGCAGCAGTGAAAAGCAGCTAAACCCCATTATAAAAATCAATTACTTTTCAAAACCCGTGAAACAAAGACAGTGAAAGAGAGAGAAATTCTTACAAAATTCGTTCAGGGGCTGTGATGCCACCTGGATTGACCATATCTAGACCCACAGCTGATTGAGACATAAGGGTGGACACTCTTGGGGCTGAGAGGTTTGGTGAGGTTGGGTGAGCAAACGCAGACCCTTTAAAGAAATACGGCGTGGTACCCATCCCATGGGTCCCAAATCTCCAGGTTCAAGGGCATCGTCCTACATTGAAAACATGCATGAGAAACCCCGAAGATGGTACACCGTGTGATCGGGAAAGGTTGCTAAAACGCACCTCATTTCTCATCTCCTTGTGCTCCGGTTCGCCATTCCAGCTGCTTTACTAGCAATCTCCCTCCTTGGAGAATCAGCACCTTTAACCTCCTGTTCCGTACAGGTTGCAATTTGTCCTGAGGATGAACGGGAAGAGGGGGAACCAATGAGAGACTAGCTCTAGGTGTTGGGACAGGCACAGGTGACACTATTTTCCCATCAGGAAGAAGAATTAACCACAGGCTCAGCCTGCCGCCTGGAACCAGAATACGGCCTTAAGCAATCCTGCGCTTTTGCGGCCAGCTCCCAAGAAAGCGAGTTGAAGAATGGAGCTCAGGGGCACTGCAATTCACAAACCTGCAGATTTAGAAATGATAACTCTCGTCCACAAATATATTGACGGAAGGCAACGAAGAGGATTTGAAAGCAAGGCAGAATTGCAGGAAACAGATTTCAGGAGGTAGATTCGAATCGCCTTAAAAGTACAGGAAAAGCGGCAAAACCTTGACAATGATGCCCTTGGCCAAAAAGGGCGTATGCGTTTTTTCCTGAATATATTCAGGAAAAAACGCATACGCCCTTTTTGGCCAACCAAGCAACCTGGAAAGGCAAATCAGCGCTACAAAGAAGTCTCGCTTCCCATCGGTTAAAAGGGCCATGCTGAATAAAGTGTCAAAACCAGAAATGCAGGACAGGCCATGGAGAAATGGGAGCCTTGCTACGCTGATGGGCGGGATGTAAATTGCCAACAGCCACTCTGGAGAAGTGTACGGTGTGTCCTGAAACATCTAAAAAACTCAGCTTAGAGACCATAGGGCACTTCCACTCATGGGCGTATAAATTGGGAAAACTAAAAATCAGCAAGACACAGGCACCCCAAAGTTTTGGGCTACTCTGTTGACAAGAACCTCCACTTCGTTACACCTTAAATATCCCAGGAAAGAGAAGAATGGATAAAGAAGTTGTGGTCCTTATGTACAATGGAATATCACTCAGCCATGAAATCAATGTCATAAGGCTAGTAGCAGCATGATGAGTGGATTTAGGTATGACGATTCTAAGTGAAATAAGTCACACAGAAAAAGACACTTATCATGAGATATCACTTATAGAGGGAATGTAAAAACCGCTACCCTTGAACTGAATTACAAAACAGAACAGAGTCACACGTTTAGAAAACACACTATGGCTGCTTAACGGGAAAGGTGAGGTGGGGTGATGCATAAAACAAGGGTTTCAAATTAGCTCAGATACCGTTCCATAAACCCAATATGTAATACACAAGACCTACTCCTTGCTCAGTGAACTGGACTCAACACCCGCTATTCAACGCCCAAGAATATATCTGACTAGTAAGATTCTTAAAACATATGTATTGATATCGCTCTGTAAGTGAGTCAAGTGGGTATAAAGCGGCATAAACACAGCAGTGAAAAGCAGCTCAACCCCATTATAAAAATCAATTACTTTTCAAAACCCGTGAAACAAAGACAGTGAAAGAGAGAGAAATTCTTACAAAATTCGTTCAGGGGCTGTGATGCGACCTGGATTGACCATATCTAGACCCACAGCTGATTGAGACATAAGGGTGGACACTCTTGGGGCTGAGAGGTTTGGTGAGGTTGGGTGAGCAAACGCAGACCCTTTAAAGTAATACGGCATGGTACCCATCCCATGGGTCCCAAATCTCCAGGTTCAAGGGCATCGTCCTACATTGAAAACATGCATGAGAAACCCCGAAGATGGTACACCGTGTGATCGGGAAAGGTTGCTAAAACGAACCTCATTTCTCATCTCCTTGTGCTCCGGTTCGCCATTCCAGCCGCTTTACTAGCAATCTCCCTCCTTGGAGAATCATCACCTTTATCTTCCTGTTCCGTACAGGTTGCAATTTGTCCTGAGGATGAACGGGAAGAGGGGGAACCAATGAGAGACTAGCTCTAGGTGTTGGGACAGGCACAGGTGACACTATTTTCCCATCAGGAAGAAGAATTAACCACAGGCTCAGCCTGCCGCCAGGAAGCAGAATACGGCCTGAAGCAATCCTGCGCATTGCGGCCAGCTCCCAAGAAAGCGAGTTGAATCATGGAGCTCAGGGGCACTGCAATTCACAAACCTGCAGACTTAGAAATGATAACTCTCGTCCACAAATATATTGAGGGAAGGCAACGAAGAGGATTTGAAAGCAAGGCAGAATTGCAGGAAACAGATTTCAGGAGGTAGATTCGAATCGCCTTTAAAGCACAGGAAAAGCGGCAAAACCTCGACAATGATGCCCTTGGCCAAAAAGGGCGTATGCGTTTTTTCCTGAATATATTCAGGAAAAAACGCATACGCCCTTTTTGGCCAACCAAGCAACCTGGAAAGGCAAATCAGCGCTACAAAGAAGTCTCGCTTCCCATCGGTCAAAAGGGCCATGCTGAATAAAGTGTCAAAACCAGAAATGCAGGACAGGACATGGAGAAATGGGAGCCTTGCTACGCTGATGGGCGGGATGTAAATTGCCAACAGCCACTCTGGAGAAGTGTACGGTGTGTCCTGAAACATCTAAAAAACTCAGCTTAGAGAGCATAGGGCACTTCCACTCATGGGCGTATAAATTGGGAAAATTAAAAATCAGCAAGACACAGGCACCCCAAAGTTTTGGGCTACTCTGTTGACAAGAACCTCCACTTCGTTACACCTTAAATATCCCAGGAAAGAGAAGAATGAATAAAGAAGTTGTGGTCCTTATGTACAATGGAATATCACTCAGCCATGAAATCAATGTCATAAGGCTAGTAGCGGCATGATGAGTGGATTTAGGTATGACGATTCTAAGTGAAATAAGTCACACAGAAAAAGACACTTATCATGAGATATCACTTATAGAGGGAATGTAAAAACCGCTACCCTTGAACTGAATTACAAAACAGAACAGAGTCACACGTTTAGAAAACACACTATGGCTGCTTAACGGGAAAGGTGAGGTGGGGTGATGCATAAAACAAGGGTTTCAAATTAGCTCAGATACCGTTCCATGAACCCAATATGTAATAGACAAGACCTACTCCTTGCTCAGTGAACTGGACTCAACACCCCCTATTCACGACCCAAGAATATATCTGACTAGTAAGAATCTTAAAACCTATGTATTGATATCGCTCTGTAAGTGAGTCAAGTGGGTATAAAGCGGCATAAACACAGCAGTGAAAAGCAGCTCAACCCCATTATAAAAATCAATTACTTTTCAAAACCCGTGAAACAAAGACAGTGAAAGAGAGAGAAATTCTTACAAAATTCGTTCAGGGGCTGTGATGCCACCTGGATTGACCATATCTAGACCCACAGCTGATTGAGACATAAGGGTGGACACTCTTGGGGCTGAGAGGTTTGGTGAGGTTGGGTGAGCAAACGCAGACCCTTTAAAGTAATATAGCGTGGTACCCATCCCATGGGTCCCAAATCTCCAGGTTCAAGGGCATCGTCCTACACTGAAAACATGCATGAGAAACCCCGAAGATGGTACACCGTGTGATCGGGAAAGGTTTCTAAAACGCACCTCATTTCTCAACTCCTTGTGCTCCGGTTCGCCATTCCAGCCGCTTTACTAGCAATCTCCCTCCTTGGAGAATCAGCACCTTTATCCTCCTGTTCCGTACAGGTTGCAATTTGTCCTGAGGATGCACGGGAAAAGGGGGAACCAATGAGAGACTAGCTCTAGGTGTTGGGACAGGCACAGGTCACTCTATTTTCCCATCAGGAAGAAGAATTAACCACAGGTTCAGCCTGCCGCCTGGAACCAGAATACGGCCTTAAGCAATCCTGCGCTTTTGCGGCCAGCTCCCAAGAAAGCGAGTTGAAGAATGGAGCTGAGGGGCACTGCAATTCACAAACCTGCAGACTTAGAAATGATAACTCTTGTCCACAAATATATTGAGGGAAGGCAACGAAGAGGATTTGAAAGCAAGGCAGAATTGCAGGAAACAGATTTCAGGAGGTAGATTCGAATCGCCTTTAAAGCACAGGAAAAGCGGCAAAACCTCGACAATGATGCCCTTGGCCAAAAACGGCGTATGCGTTTTTTCCTGAATATATTCAGGAAAAAACGCATACGCCCTTTTTGGCCAACCAAGCAACCTGGAAAGGCAAATCAGCGCTACAAAGAAGTCTCGCTTCCCATCGGTCAAAAGGGCCATGCTGAATAAAGTGTCAAAACCAGAAATGCAGGACAGGCCATGGAGAAATGGGAGCCTTGCTACGCTGATGGGAGGGATGTAAATTGCCAACAGCCACTCTGGAGAAGTGTACGGTGTGTCCTGAAACATCTAAAAAACTCAGCTTAGAGACCATAGGGCACTTCCACTCATGGGCGTATAAATTGGGAAAACTAAAAATCAGCAAGACACAGGCACCCCAAAGTTTTGGGCTACTCTGTTGACAAGAACCTCCACTTCGTTACACCTTAAATATCCCAGGAAAGAGAAGAATGGATAAAGAAGTTGTGGTCCTTATGTACAATGGAATATCACTCAGCCATGAAATCAATGTCATAAGGCTAGTAGCAGCATGATGAGTGGATTTAGGTATGACGATTCTAAGTGAAATAAGTCACACAGAAAAAGACACTTATCATGAGATATCACTTATAGAGGGAATGTAAAAACCGCTACCCTTGAACTGAATTACAAAACAGAACAGAGTCACACGTTTAGAAAACACACTATGGCTGCTTAACGGGAAAGGTGAGGTGGGGTGATGCATAAAACAAGGGTTTCAAATTAGCTCAGATACCGTTCCATAAACCCAATATGTAATAGACAAGACCTACTCCTTGCTCAGTGAACTGGACTCAACACCCGCTATTCAACGCCCAAGAATATATCTGACTAGTAAGATTCTTAAAACATATGTATTGATATCGCTCTGTAAGTGAGTCAAGTGGGTATAAAGCGGCATAAACACAGCAGTGAAAAGCAGCTCAACCCCATTATAAAAATCAATTACTTTTCAAAACCCGTGATACAAAGACAGTGAAAGAGAGAGAAATTCTTACAAAATTCGTTCAGGGGCTGTGATGCGACCTGGATTGACCATATCTAGACCCACAGCTGATTGAGACATAAGGGTGGACACTCTTGGGGCTGAGAGGTTTGGTGAGGTTGGGTGAGCAAACGCAGACCCTTTAAAGTAATACGGCGTGGTACCCATCCCATGGGTCCCAAATCTCCAGGTTCAAGGGCATCGTCCTACATTGAAAACATGCATGAGAAACCCCGAAGATGGTACACCGTGTGATCGGGAAAGGTTGCTAAAACGAACCTCATTTCTCATCTCCTTGTGCTCCGGTTCGCCATTCCAGCCGCTTTACTAGCAATCTCCCTCCTTGGAGAATCATCACCTTTATCTTCCTGTTCCGTACAGGTTGCAATTTGTCCTGAGGATGAACGGGAAGAGGGGGAACCAATGAGAGACTAGCTCTAGGTGTTGGGACAGGCACAGGTGACACTATTTTCCCATCAGGAAGAAGAATTAACCACAGGCTCAGCCTGCCGCCAGGAAGCAGAATACGGCCTGAAGCAATCCTGCGCTTTTGCGGCCAGCTCCCAAGAAAGCGAGTTGAAGAATGGAGCTCAGGGGCACTGCAATTCACAAACCTGCAGACTTAGAAATGATAACTCTCGTCCACAAATATATTGAGGGAAGGCAACGAAGAGGATTTGAAAGCAAGGCAGAATTGCAGGAAACAGATTTCAGGAGGTAGATTCGAATCGCCTTTAAAGCACAGGAAAAGCGGCAAAACCTCGACAATGATGCCCTTGGCCAAAAAGGGCGTATGCGTTTTTTCCTGAATATATTCAGGAAAAAACGCATACGCCCTTTTTGGCCAACCAAGCAACCTGGAAAGGCAAATCAGCGCTACAAAGAAGTCTCGCTTCCCATCGGTCAAAAGGGCCATGCTGAATAAAGTGTCAAAACCAGAAATGCAGGACAGGACATGGAGAAATGGGAGCCTTGCTACGCTGATGGGAGGGATGTAAATTGCCAACAGCCACTCTGGAGAAGTGTACGGTGTGTCCTGAAACATCTAAAAAACTCAGCTTAGAGAGCATAGGGCACTTCCACTCATGGGCGTATAAATTGGGAAAATTAAAAATCAGCAAGACACAGGCACCCCAAAGTTTTGGGCTACTCTGTTGACAAGAACCTCCACTTCGTTACACCTTAAATATCCCAGGAAAGAGAAGAATGAATAAAGAAGTTGTGGTCCTTATGTACAATGGAATATCACTCAGCCATGAAATCAATGTCATAAGGCTAGTAGCGGCATGATGAGTGGATTTAGGTATGACGATTCTAAGTGAAATAAGTCACACAGAAAAAGACACTTATCATGAGATATCACTTATAGAGGGAATGTCAAAACCGCTACCCTTGAACTGAATTACAAAACAGAACAGAGTCACACGTTTAGAAAACACACTATGGCTGCTTAACGGGAAAGGTGAGGTGGGGTGATGCATAAAACAAGGGTTTCAAATTAGCTCAGATACCGTTCCATGAACCCAATATGTAATAGACAAGACCTAATCCTTGCTCAGTGAACTGGACTCAACACCCCCTATTCACGACCCAAGAATATATCTGACTAGTAAGAATCTTAAAACCTATGTATTGATATTTCTCTGTAAGTGAGTCAAGTGGGTATAAAGCGGCATAAACACAGCAGTGAAAAGCAGCTCAACCCCATTATAAAAATCAATTACTTTTCAAAACCCGTGAAACAAAGACAGTGAAAGAGAGAGAAATTCTTACAAAATTCGTTCAGGGGCTGTGATGCCACCTGGATTGACCATATCTAGACCCACAGCTGATTGAGACATAAGGGTGGACACTCTTGGGGCTGAGAGGTTTGGTGAGGTTGGGTGAGCAAACGCAGACCCTTTAAAGAAATACGGCGTAGTACCCATCCCATGGGTCCCAAATCTCCAGGTTCAAGGGCATCGTCCTACATTGAAAACATGCATGAGAAACCCCGAAGATGGTACACCGTGTGATCGGGAAAGGTTGCTAAAACGAACCTCATTTCTCATCTCCTTGTGCTCCGGTTCGCCATTCCAGCCGCTTTACTAGCAATCTCCCTCCTTGGAGAATCAGCACCTTTATCTTCCTGTTCCGTACAGATTGCAATTTGTCCTGACGATGAACGGGAAGAGGGGGAACCAATGAGAGACTAGCTCTAGGTGTTGGGACAGGCACAGGTGACACTATTTTCCCATCAGGAAGAAGAATTAACCACAGGCTCAGCCTGCCGTCAGGAAGCAGAATACGGCCTGAAGCAATCCTGCGCTTTTGCGGCCAGCTCCCAAGAAAGCGAGTTGAAGAATGGAGCTCAGGGGCACTGCAATTCACAGACCTGCAGACTTAGAAATGATAACTCTCGTCCACAAATATATTGAGGGAAGGCAACGAAGAGGATTTGAAAGCAAGGCAGAATTGCAGGAAACAGATTTCAGGAGGTAGATTCGAATCGCCTTTAAAGCACAGGAAAAGCGGCAAAACCTCGACAATGATGCCCTTGGCCAAAAACGGCGTATGCGTTTTTTCCTGAATATATTCAGGAAAAAACGCATACGCCCTTTTTGGCCAACCAAGCAACCTGGAAAGGCAAATCAGCGCTACAAAGAAGTCTCGCTTCCCATCGGTCAAAAGGGCCATGCTGAATAAAGTGTCAAAACCAGAAATGCAGGACAGGCCATGGAGAAATGGGAGCCTTGTTACGCTGATGGGAGGGATGTAAATTGCCAACAGCCACTCTGGAGAAGTGTACGGTGTGTCCTGAAACATCTAAAAAACTCAGCTTAGAGAGCATAGGGCACTTCCACTCATGGCCGTATAAATTGGGAAAATTAAAAATCAGCAAGACACAGGCACCCCAAAGTTTTGGGCTACTCTGTTGACAAGAACCTCCACTTCGTTACACCTTAAATATCCCAGGAAAGAGAAGAATGAATAAAGAAGTTGTGGTCCTTATGTACAATGGAATATCACTCAGCCATGAAATCAATGTCATAAGGCTAGTAGCGGCATGATGAGTGGATTTAGGTATGACGATTCTAAGTGAAATAAGTCACACAGAAAAAGACACTTATCATGAGATATCACTTATAGAGGGAATGTAAAAACCGCTACCCTTGAACTGAATTACAAAACAGAACAGAGTCACACGTTTAGAAAACACACTATGGCTGCTTAACGGGAAAGGTGAGGTGGGGTGATGCATAAAACAAGGGTTTCAAATTAGCTCAGATACCGTTCCATAAACCCAATATGTAATAGACAAGACCTACTCCTTGCTCAGTGAACTGGACTCAACACCCGCTATTCAACGCCCAAGAATATATCTGACTAGTAAGATTCTTAAAACATATGTATTGATATCGCTCTGTAAGTGAGTCAAGTGGGTATAAAGCAGCATAAACACAGCAGTGAAAAGCAGCTAAACCCCATTATAAAAATCAATTACTTTTCAAAACCCGTGAAACAAAGACAGTGAAAGAGAGAGAAATTCTTACAAAATTCGTTCAGGGGCTGTGATGCGACCTGGATTGACCATATCTAGACCCACAGCTGATTGAGACATAAGGGTGGACACTCTTGGGGCTGAGAGGTTTGGTGAGGTTGGGTGAGCAAACGCAGACCCTTTAAAGTAATACGGCGTGGTACCCATCCCATGGGTCCCAAATCTCCAGGTTCAAGGGCATCGTCCTACATTGAAAACATGCATGAGAAACCCCGAAGATGGTACACCGTGTGATCGGGAAAGGTTGCTAAAACGCACCTCATTTCTCATCTCCTTGTGCTCCGGTTCGCCATTCCAGCCGCTTTACTAGCAATCTCCCTCCTTGGAGAATCATCACCTTTATCTTCCTGTTCCGTACAGGTTGCAATTTGTCCTGAGGATGAACGGGAAGAGGGGGAACCAATGAGAGACTAGCTCTAGGTGTTGGGACAGGCACAGGTGACACTATTTTCCCATCAGGAAGAAGAATTAACCACAGGCTCAGCCTGCCGCCAGGAAGCAGAATACGGCCTGAAGCAATCCTGCGCTTTTGCGGCCAGCTCCCAAGAAAGCGAGTTGAATCACGGAGCTCAGGGGCACTGCAATTCACAAACCTGCAGACTTAGAAATGATAACTCTCGTCCACAAATATATTGAGGGAAGGCAACGAAGAGGATTTGAAAGCAAGGCAGAATTGCAGGAAACAGATTTCAGGAGGTAAATTCGAATCGCCTTTAAAGCACAGGAAAAGCGGCAAAACCTCGACAATGATGCCCTTGGCCAAAAAGGGCGTATGCGTTTTTTCCTGAATATATTCAGGAAAAAACGCATACGCCCTTTTTGGCCAACCAAGCAACCTGGAAAGGCAAATCAGCGCTACAAAGAAGTCTCGCTTCCCATCGGTCAAAAGGGCCATGCTGAATAAAGTGTCAAAACCAGAAATGCAGGACAGGCCATGGAGAAATGGGAGCCTTGCTACGCTGATGGGCGGGATGTAAATTGCCAACAGCCACTCTGGAGAAGTGTACGGTGTGTCCTGAAACATCTAAAAAACTCAGCTTAGAGACCATAGGGCACTTCCACTCATGGGCGTATAAATTGGGAAAACTAAAAATCAGCAAGACACAGGCACCCCAAAGTTTTGGGCTACTCTGTTGACAAGAACCTCCACTTCGTTACACCTTAAATATCCCAGGAAAGAGAAGAATGGATAAAGAAGTTGTGGTCCTTATGTACAATGGAATATCACTCAGCCATGAAATCAATGTCATAAGGCTAGTAGCAGCATGATGAGTGGATTTAGGTATGACGATTCTAAGTGAAATAAGTCACACAGAAAAAGACACTTATCATGAGATATCACTTATAGAGGGAATGTAAAAACCGCTACCCTTGAACTGAATTACAAAACAGAACAGAGTCACACGTTTAGAAAACACACTATGGCTGCTTAACGGGAAAGGTGAGGTGGGGTGATGCATAAAACAAGGGTTTCAAATTAGCTCAGATACCGTTCCATAAACCCAATATGTAATACACAAGACCTACTCCTTGCTCAGTGAACTGGACTCAACACCCGCTATTCAACGCCCAAGAATATATCTGACTAGTAAGATTCTTAAAACATATGTATTGATATCGCTCTGTAAGTGAGTCAAGTGGGTATAAAGCGGCATAAACACAGCAGTGAAAAGCAGCTCAACCCCATTATAAAAATCAATTACTTTTCAAAACCCGTGAAACAAAGACAGTGAAAGAGAGAGAAATTCTTACAAAATTCGTTCAGGGGCTGTGATGCGACCTGGATTGACCATATCTAGACCCACAGCTGATTGAGACATAAGGGTGGACACTCTTGGGGCTGAGAGGTTTGGTGAGGTTGGGTGAGCAAACGCAGACCCTTTAAAGTAATACGGCATGGTACCCATCCCATGGGTCCCAAATCTCCAGGTTCAAGGGCATCGTCCTACATTGAAAACATGCATGAGAAACCCCGAAGATGGTACACCGTGTGATCGGGAAAGGTTGCTAAAACGAACCTCATTTCTCATCTCCTTGTGCTCCGGTTCGCCATTCCAGCCGCTTTACTAGCAATCTCCCTCCTTGGAGAATCATCACCTTTATCTTCCTGTTCCGTACAGGTTGCAATTTGTCCTGAGGATGAACGGGAAGAGGGGGAACCAATGAGAGACTAGCTCTAGGTGTTGGGACAGGCACAGGTGACACTATTTTCCCATCAGGAAGAAGAATTAACCACAGGCTCAGCCTGCCGCCAGGAAGCAGAATACGGCCTGAAGCAATCCTGCGCATTGCGGCCAGCTCCCAAGAAAGCGAGTTGAATCATGGAGCTCAGGGGCACTGCAATTCACAAACCTGCAGACTTAGAAATGATAACTCTCGTCCACAAATATATTGAGGGAAGGCAACGAAGAGGATTTGAAAGCAAGGCAGAATTGCAGGAAACAGATTTCAGGAGGTAGATTCGAATCGCCTTTAAAGCACAGGAAAAGCGGCAAAACCTCGACAATGATGCCCTTGGCCAAAAAGGGCGTATGCGTTTTTTCCTGAATATATTCAGGAAAAAACGCATACGCCCTTTTTGGCCAACCAAGCAACCTGGAAAGGCAAATCAGCGCTACAAAGAAGTCTCGCTTCCCATCGGTCAAAAGGGCCATGCTGAATAAAGTGTCAAAACCAGAAATGCAGGACAGGACATGGAGAAATGGGAGCCTTGCTACGCTGATGGGCGGGATGTAAATTGCCAACAGCCACTCTGGAGAAGTGTACGGTGTGTCCTGAAACATCTAAAAAACTCAGCTTAGAGAGCATAGGGCACTTCCACTCATGGGCGTATAAATTGGGAAAATTAAAAATCAGCAAGACACAGGCACCCCAAAGTTTTGGGCTACTCTGTTGACAAGAACCTCCACTTCGTTACACCTTAAATATCCCAGGAAAGAGAAGAATGAATAAAGAAGTTGTGGTCCTTATGTACAATGGAATATCACTCAGCCATGAAATCAATGTCATAAGGCTAGTAGCGGCATGATGAGTGGATTTAGGTATGACGATTCTAAGTGAAATAAGTCACACAGAAAAAGACACTTATCATGAGATATCACTTATAGAGGGAATGTAAAAACCGCTACCCTTGAACTGAATTACAAAACAGAACAGAGTCACACGTTTAGAAAACACACTATGGCTGCTTAACGGGAAAGGTGAGGTGGGGTGATGCATAAAACAAGGGTTTCAAATTAGCTCAGATACCGTTCCATGAACCCAATATGTAATAGACAAGACCTACTCCTTGCTCAGTGAACTGGACTCAACACCCCCTATTCACGACCCAAGAATATATCTGACTAGTAAGAATCTTAAAACCTATGTATTGATATCGCTCTGTAAGTGAGTCAAGTGGGTATAAAGCGGCATAAACACAGCAGTGAAAAGCAGCTCAACCCCATTATAAAAATCAATTACTTTTCAAAACCCGTGAAACAAAGACAGTGAAAGAGAGAGAAATTCTTACAAAATTCGTTCAGGGGCTGTGATGCCACCTGGATTGACCATATCTAGACCCACAGCTGATTGAGACATAAGGGTGGACACTCTTGGGGCTGAGAGGTTTGGTGAGGTTGGGTGAGCAAACGCAGACCCTTTAAAGTAATATAGCGTGGTACCCATCCCATGGGTCCCAAATCTCCAGGTTCAAGGGCATCGTCCTACACTGAAAACATGCATGAGAAACCCCGAAGATGGTACACCGTGTGATCGGGAAAGGTTTCTAAAACGCACCTCATTTCTCAACTCCTTGTGCTCCGCTTCGCCATTCCAGCCGCTTTACTAGCAATCTCCCTCCTTGGAGAATCAGCACCTTTATCCTCCTGTTCCGTACAGGTTGCAATTTGTCCTGAGGATGCACGGGAAAAGGGGGAACCAATGAGAGACTAGCTCTAGGTGTTGGGACAGGCACAGGTCACTCTATTTTCCCATCAGGAAGAAGAATTAACCACAGGTTCAGCCTGCCGCCTGGAACCAGAATACGGCCTTAAGCAATCCTGCGCTTTTGCGGCCAGCTCCCAAGAAAGCGAGTTGAAGAATGGAGCTGAGGGGCACTGCAATTCACAAACCTGCAGACTTAGAAATGATAACTCTTGTCCACAAATATATTGAGGGAAGGCAACGAAGAGGATTTGAAAGCAAGGCAGAATTGCAGAAAACAGATTTCAGGAGGTAGATTCGAATCGCCTTTAAAGCACAGGAAAAGCGGCAAAACCTCGACAATGATGCCCTTGGCCAAAAACGGCGTATGCGTTTTTTCCTGAATATATTCAGGAAAAAACGCATACGCCCTTTTTGGCCAACCAAGCAACCTGGAAAGGCAAATCAGCGCTACAAAGAAGTCTCGCTTCCCATCGGTCAAAAGGGCCATGCTGAATAAAGTGTCAAAACCAGAAATGCAGGACAGGCCATGGAGAAATGGGAGCCTTGCTACGCTGATGGGAGGGATGTAAATTGCCAACAGCCACTCTGGAGAAGTGTACGGTGTGTCCTGAAACATCTAAAAAACTCAGCTTAGAGACCATAGGGCACTTCCACTCATGGGCGTATAAATTGGGAAAACTAAAAATCAGCAAGACACAGGCACCCCAAAGTTTTGGGCTACTCTGTTGACAAGAACCTCCACTTCGTTACACCTTAAATATCCCAGGAAAGAGAAGAATGGATAAAGAAGTTGTGGTCCTTATGTACAATGGAATATCACTCAGCCATGAAATCAATGTCATAAGGCTAGTAGCAGCATGATGAGTGGATTTAGGTATGACGATTCTAAGTGAAATAAGTCACACAGAAAAAGACACTTATCATGAGATATCACTTATAGAGGGAATGTAAAAACCGCTACCCTTGAACTGAATTACAAAACAGAACAGAGTCACACGTTTAGAAAACACACTATGGCTGCTTAACGGGAAAGGTGAGGTGGGGTGATGCATAAAACAAGGGTTTCAAATTAGCTCAGATACCGTTCCATAAACCCAATATGTAATAGACAAGACCTAATCCTTGCTCAGTGAACTGGACTCAACACCCGCTATTCAACGCCCAAGAATATATCTGACTAGTAAGATTCTTAAAACATATGTATTGATATCGCTCTGTAAGTGAGTCAAGTGGGTATAAAGCGGCATAAACACAGCAGTGAAAAGCAGCTCAACCCCATTATAAAAATCAATTACTTTTCAAAACCCGTGATACAAAGACAGTGAAAGAGAGAGAAATTCTTACAAAATTCGTTCAGGGGCTGTGATGCGACCTGGATTGACCATATCTAGACCCACAGCTGATTGAGACATAAGGGTGGACACTCTTGGGGCTGAGAGGTTTGGTGAGGTTGGGTGAGCAAACGCAGACCCTTTAAAGTAATACGGCGTGGTACCCATCCCATGGGTCCCAAATCTCCAGGTTCAAGGGCATCGTCCTACATTGAAAACATGCATGAGAAACCCCGAAGATGGTACACCGTGTGATCGGGAAAGGTTGCTAAAACGAACCTCATTTCTCATCTCCTTGTGCTCCGGTTCGCCATTCCAGCCGCTTTACTAGCAATCTCCCTCCTTGGAGAATCATCACCTTTATCTTCCTGTTCCGTACAGGTTGCAATTTGTCCTGAGGATGAACGGGAAGAGGGGGAACCAATGAGAGACTAGCTCTAGGTGTTGGGACAGGCACAGGTGACACTATTTTCCCATCAGGAAGAAGAATTAACCACAGGCTCAGCCTGCCGCCAGGAAGCAGAATACGGCCTGAAGCAATCCTGCGCTTTTGCGGCCAGCTCCCAAGAAAGCGAGTTGAATAATGGAGCTCAGGGGCACTGCAATTCACAAACCTGCAGACTTAGAAATGATAACTCTCGTCCACAAATATATTGAGGGAAGGCAACGAAGAGGATTTGAAAGCAAGGCAGAATTGCAGGAAACAGATTTCAGGAGGTAGATTCGAATCGCCTTTAAAGCACAGGAAAAGCGGCAAAACCTCGACAATGATGCCCTTGGCCAAAAAGGGCGTATGCGTTTTTTCCTGAATATATTCAGGAAAAAACGCATACGCCCTTTTTGGCCAACCAAGCAACCTGGAAAGGCAAATCAGCGCTACAAAGAAGTCTCGCTTCCCATCGGTCAAAAGGGCCATGCTGAATAAAGTGTCAAAACCAGAAATGCAGGACAGGACATGGAGAAATGGGAGCCTTGCTACGCTGATGGGAGGGATGTAAATTGCCAACAGCCACTCTGGAGAAGTGTACGGTGTGTCCTGAAACATCTAAAAAACTCAGCTTAGAGAGCATAGGGCACTTCCACTCATGGGCGTATAAATTGGGAAAATTAAAAATCAGCAAGACACAGGCACCCCAAAGTTTTGGGCTACTCTGTTGACAAGAACCTCCACTTCGTTACACCTTAAATATCCCAGGAAAGAGAAGAATGAATAAAGAAGTTGTGGTCCTTATGTACAATGGAATATCACTCAGCCATGAAATCAATGTCATAAGGCTAGTAGCGGCATGATGAGTGGATTTAGGTATGACGATTCTAAGTGAAATAAGTCACACAGAAAAAGACACTTATCATGAGATATCACTTATAGAGGGAATGTAAAAACCGCTACCCTTGAACTGAATTACAAAACAGAACAGAGTCACACGTTTAGAAAACACACTATGGCTGCTTAACGGGAAAGGTGAGGTGGGGTGATGCATAAAACAAGGGTTTCAAATTAGCTCAGATACCGTTCCATGAACCCAATATGTAATAGACAAGACCTAATCCTTGCTCAGTGAACTGGACTCAACACCCCCTATTCACGACCCAAGAATATATCTGACTAGTAAGAATCTTAAAACCTATGTATTGATATTTCTCTGTAAGTGAGTCAAGTGGGTATAAAGCGGCATAAACACAGCAGTGAAAAGCAGCTCAACCCCATTATAAAAATCAATTACTTTTCAAAACCCGTGAAACAAAGACAGTGAAAGAGAGAGAAATTCTTACAAAATTCGTTCAGGGGCTGTGATGCCACCTGGATTGACCATATCTAGACCCACAGCTGATTGAGACATAAGGGTGGACACTCTTGGGGCTGAGAGGTTTGGTGAGGTTGGGTGAGCAAACGCAGACCCTTTAAAGAAATACGGCGTAGTACCCATCCCATGGGTCCCAAATCTCCAGGTTCAAGGGCATCGTCCTACATTGAAAACATGCATGAGAAACCCCGAAGATGGTACACCGTGTGATCGGGAAAGGTTGCTAAAACGAACCTCATTTCTCATCTCCTTGTGCTCCGGTTCGCCATTCCAGCCGCTTTACTAGCAATCTCCCTCCTTGGAGAATCAGCACCTTTATCTTCCTGTTCCGTACAGATTGCAATTTGTCCTGACGATGAACGGGAAGAGGGGGAACCAATGAGAGACTAGCTCTAGGTGTTGGGACAGGCACAGGTGACACTATTTTCCCATCAGGAAGAAGAATTAACCACAGGCTCAGCCTGCCGTCAGGAAGCAGAATACGGCCTGAAGCAATCCTGCGCTTTTGCGGCCAGCTCCCAAGAAAGCGAGTTGAAGAATGGAGCTCAGGGGCACTGCAATTCACAGACCTGCAGACTTAGAAATGATAACTCTCGTCCACAAATATATTGAGGGAAGGCAACGAAGAGGATTTGAAAGCAAGGCAGAATTGCAGGAAACAGATTTCAGGAGGTAGATTCGAATCGCCTTTAAAGCACAGGAAAAGCGGCAAAACCTCGACAATGATGCCCTTGGCCAAAAAGGGCGTATGCGTTTTTTCCTGAATATATTCAGGAAAAAACGCATACGCCCTTTTTGGCCAACCAAGCAACCTGGAAAGGCAAATCAGCGCTACAAAGAAGTCTCGCTTCCCATCGGTCAAAAGGGCCATGCTGAATAAAGTGTCAAAACCAGAAATGCACGACAGGACATGGAGAAATGGGAGCCTTGCTACGCTGATGGGCGGGATGTAAATTGCCAACAGCCACTCTGGAGAAGTGTACGGTGTGTCCTGAAACATCTAAAAAACTCAGCTTAGAGAGCATAGGGCACTTCCACTCATGGGCGTATAAATTGGGAAAACTAAAAATCAGCAAGACACAGGCACCCCAAAGTTTTGGGCTACTCTGTTGACAAGAACCTCCACTTCGTTACACCTTAAATATCCCAGGAAAGAGAAGAATGGATAAAGAAGTTGTGGTCCTTATGTACAATGGAATATCACTCAGCCATGCAATCAATGTCATAAGGCTAGTAGCGGCATGATGAGTGGATTTAGGTATGACGATTCTAAGTGAAATAAGTCACACAGAAAAAGACACTTATCATGAGATATCACTTATAGAGGGAATGTAAAAACCGCTACCCTTGAACTGAATTACAAAACAGAACAGAGTCACACGTTTAGAAAACACACTATGGCTGCTTAACGGGAAAGGTGAGGTGGGGTGATGCATAAAACAAGGGTTTCAAATTAGCTCAGATACCGTTCCATAAACCCGATATGTAATAGACAAGACCTACTCCTTGCTCAGTGAACTGGACTCAACACCCCCTATTAACCGCCCAAGAATATATCTGACTAGTAAGTATCTTAAAACATATGTATTGATATCGCTCTGTAAGTGAGTCAAGTGGGTATAAAGCGGCATAAACACAGCAGTGAAAAGCAGCTAAACCCCATTATAAAAATCAATTACTTTTCAAAACCCGTGAAACAAAGACAGTGAAAGAGAGAGAAATTCTTACAAAATTCGTTCAGGGGCTGTGATGCCACCTGGATTGACCATATCTAGACCCACAGCTGATTGAGACATAAGGGTGGACACTCTTGGGGCTGAGAGGTTTGGTGAGGTTGGCTGAGCTAACGCAGACCCTTTAAAGTAATACGGCGTGGTACCCATCCCATGGGTCCCAAATCTCCAGGTTCAAGGGCATCGTCCTACATTGAAAACATGCATGAGAAACCCCGAAGATGGTACACCGTGTGATCGGGAAAGGTTTCTAAAACGCACCTCATTTCTCATCTCCTTGTGCTCCGGTTCGCCATTCCAGCCGCTTTACTAGCAATCTCCCTACTTGGAGAATCAGCACCTTTATCCTCCTGTTCCGTACAGGTTGCAATTTGTCCTGAGGATGAACGGGAAGAGGGGGAACCAATGAGAGACTAGCTCTAGGTGTTGGGACAGGCACAGGTCACTCTATTTTCCCATCAGGAAGAAGAATTAACCACAGTCTCAGCCTGCCGCCAGGAAGCAGAATACGGCCTGAAGCAATCCTGCGCTTTTGCGGCCAGCTCCCAAGAAAGCGAGTTGAATAATGGAGCTCAGGGGCACTGCAATTCACAAACCTGCAGACTTAGAAATGATAACTCTCGTCCACAAATATATTGAGGGAAGGCAACGAAGAGGATTTGAAAGCAAGGCAGAACTGCAGGAAACAGATTTCAGGAGGTAGATTCGAATCGCCTTTAAAGCACAGGAAAAGCGACAAAACCTCGACAATGATGCCCTTGGCCAAAAACGGCGTATGCGTTTTTTCCTGAATATATTCAGGAAAAAACGCATACGCCCTTTTTGGCCAACCAAGCAACCTGGAAAGGCAAATCAGCGCTACAAAGAAGTCTCGCTTCCCATCGGTCAAAAGGGCCATGCTGAATAAAGTGTCAAAACCAGAAATGCAGGACAGGCCATGGAGAAATGGGAGCCTTGCTACGCTGATGGGCGGGATGTAAATTGCCAACAGCCACTCTGGAGAAGTGTACGGTGTGTCCTGAAACATCTAAAAAACTCAGCTTAGAGAGCATAGGGCACTTCCACTCATGGGCGTATAAATTGGGAAAATTAAAAATCAGCAAGACACAGGCACCCCAAAGTTTTGGGCTACTCTGTTGACAAGAACCTCCACTTCGTTACACCTTAAATATCCCAGGAAAGAGAAGAATGGATAAAGAAGTTGTGGTCCTTATGTACAATGGAATATCACTCAGCCATGAAATCAATGTCATAAGGCTAGTAGCGGCATGATGAGTGGATTTAGGTATGACGATTCTTAGTGAAATAAGTCACACAGAAAAAGACACTTATCATGAGATATCACTTATAGAGGGAATGTAAAAACCGCTACCCTTGAACTGAATTACAAAACAGAACAGAGTCACACGTTTAGAAAACACACTATGGCTGCTTAACGGGAAAGGTGAGGTGGGGTGATGCATAAAACAAGGGTTTCAAATTAGCTCAGATACCGTTCCATAAACCCGATATGTAATAGATAAGACCTACTCCTTGCTCAGTGAACTGGACTCAACACCCCCTATTAACCGCCCAAGAATATATCTGACTAGTAAGTATCTTAAAACCTATGTATTGATATCGCTCTGTAAGTGAGTCAAGTGGGTATAAAGCGGCATAAACACAGCAGTGAAAAGCAGCTAAACCCCATTATAAAAATCAATTACTTTTCAAAACCCGTGAAACAAAGACAGTGAAAGAGAGAGAAATTCTTACAAAATTCGTTCAGGGGCTGTGATGCCACCTGGATTGACCATATCTAGACCCACAGCTGATTGAGACATAAGGGTGGACACTCTTGGGGCTGAGAGGTTTGGTGAGGTTGGGTGAGCAAACGCAGACCCTTTAAAGAAATACGGCGTGGTACCCATCCCATGGGTCCCAAATCTCCAGGTTCAAGGGCATCGTCCTACATTGAAAACATGCATGAGAAACCCCGAAGATGGTACACCGTGTGATCGGGAAAGGTTGCTAAAACGAACCTCATTTCTCATCTCCTTGTGCTCCGGTTCGCCATTCCAGCCGCTTTACTAGCAATCTCCCTCCTTGGAGAATCAGCACCTTTATCTTCCTGTTCCGTACAGATTGCAATTTGTCCTGACGATGAACGGGAAGAGGGGGAACCAATGAGAGACTAGCTCTAGGTGTTGGGACAGGCACAGGTGACACTATTTTCCCATCAGGAAGAAGAATTAACCACAGGCTCAGCCTGCCGCCAGGAACCAGAATACGGCCTGAAGCAATCCTGCGCTTTTGCGGCCAGCTCCCAAGAAAGCGAGTTGAATCATGGAGCTCAGGGGCACTGCAATTCACAGACCTGCAGACTTAGAAATGATAACTCTCGTCCACAAATATATTGAGGGAAGGCAACGAAGAGGATTTGAAAGCAAGGCAGAATTGCAGGAAACAGATTTCAGGAGGTAGATTCGAATCGCCTTTAAAGCACAGGAAAAGCGGCAAAACCTCGACAATGATGCCCTTGGCCAAAAAGGGCGTATGCGTTTTTTCCTGAATATATTCAGGAAAAAACGCATACGCCCTTTTTGGCCAACCAAGCAACCTGGAAAGGCAAATCAGCGCTACAAAGAAGTCTCGCTTCCCATCGGTCAAAAGGGCCATGCTGAATAAAGTGTCAAAACCAGAAATGCAGGACAGGACATGGAGAAATGGGAGCCTTGCTACGCTGATGGGAGGGATGTAAATTGCCAACAGCCACTCTGGAGAAGTGTACGGTGTGTCCTGAAACATCTAAAAAACTCAGCTTAGAGAGCATAGGGCACTTCCACTCATGGGCGTATAAATTGGGAAAATTAAAAATCAGCAAGACACAGGCACCCCAAAGTTTTGGGCTACTCTGTTGACAAGAACCTCCACTTCGTTACACCTAAAATATCCCAGGAAAGAGAAGAAAGAATAAAGAAGTTGTGGTCCTTATGTACAATGGAATATCACTCAGCCATGAAATCAATGTCATAAGGCTAGTAGCGGCATGATGAGTGGATTTAGGTATGACGATTCTTAGTGAAATAAGTCACACAGAAAAAGACACTTATCATGAGATATCACTTATAGAGGGAATGTAAAAACCGCTACCCTTGAACTGAATTACAAAACAGAACAGAGTCACACGTTTAGAAAACACACTATGGCTGCTTAACGGGAAAGGTGAGGTGGGGTGATGCATAAAACAAGGGTTTCAAATTAGCTCAGATACCGTTCCATGAACCCAATATGTAATAGACAAGACCTACTCCTTGCTCAGTGAACTGGACTCAACACCCCCTATTCACGACCCAAGAATATATCTGACTAGTAAGAATCTTAAAACCTATGTATTGATATCGCTCTGTAAGTGAGTCAAGTGGGTATAAAGCGGCATAAACACAGCAGTGAAAAGCAGCTCAACCCCATTATAAAAATCAATTACTTTTCAAAACCCGTGAAACAAAGACAGTGAAAGAGAGAGAAATTCTTACAAAATTCGTTCAGGGGCTGTGATGCCACCTGGATTGACCATATCTAGACCCACAGCTGATTGAGACATAAGGGTGGACACTCTTGGGGCTGAGAGGTTTGGTGAGGTTGGGTGAGCAAACGCAGACCCTTTAAAGTAATATGGCGTGGTACCCATCCCATGGGTCCCAAATCTCCAGGTTCAAGGGCATCGTCCTACATTGAAAACATGCATGAGAAACCCCGAAGATGGTACACCGTGTGATCGGGAAAGGTTGCTAAAACGAACCTCATTTCTCATCTCCTTGTGCTCCGGTTCGCCATTCCAGCCGCTTTACTAGCAATCTCCCTCCTTGGAGAATCAGCACCTTTATCTTCCTGTTCCGTACAGGTTGCAATTTGTCCTGAGGATGAACGGGAAGAGGGGGAACCAATGAGAGACTAGCTCTAGGTGTTGGGACAGGCACAGGTCACTCTATTTTCCCATCAGGAAGAAGAATTAACCACAGGCTCAGCCTGCCGCCTGGAACCAGAATACGGCCTTAAGCAATCCTGCGCTTTTGCGGCCAGCTCCCAAGAAAGCGAGTTGAATCATGGAGCTCAGGGGCACTGCAATTCACAAACCTGCAGACTTAGAAATGATAACTCTCGTCCACAAATATATTGAGGGAAGGCAACGAAGAGGATTTGAAAGCAAGGCAGAATTGCAGAAAACAGATTTCAGGAGGTAGATTCGAATCGCCTTTAAAGCACAGGAAAAGCGGCAAAACCTCGACAATGATGCCCTTGGCCAAAAACGGCGTATGCGTTTTTTCCTGAATATATTCAGGAAAAAACGCATACGCCCTTTTTGGCCAACCAAGCAACCTGGAAAGGCAAATCAGCGCTACAAAGAAGTCTCGCTTCCCATCGGTCAAAAGGGCCATGCTGAATAAAGTGTCAAAACCAGAAATGCAGGACAGGCCATGGAGAAATGGGAGCCTTGCTACGCTGATGGGCGGGATGTAAATTGCCAACAGCCACTCTGGAGAAGTGTACGGTGTGTCCTGAAACATCTAAAAAACTCAGCTTAGAGAGCATAGGGCACTTCCACTCATGGGCGTATAAATTGGGAAAATTAAAAATCAGCAAGACACAGGCACCCCAAAGTTTTGGGCTACTCTGTTGACAAGAACCTCCACTTCGTTACACCTTAAATATCCCAGGAAAGAGAAGAATGGATAAAGAAGTTGTGGTCCTTATGTACAATGGAATATCACTCAGCCATGAAATCAATGTCATAAGGCTAGTAGCGGCATGATGAGTGGATTTAGGTATGACGATTCTAAGTGAAATAAGTCACACAGAAAAAGACACTTATCATGAGATATCACTTATAGAGGGAATGTAAAAACCGCTACCCTTGAACTGAATTACAAAACAGAACAGAGTCACACGTTTGGAAAACACACTATGGCTGCTTAACGGGAAAGGTGAGGTGGGGTGATGCATAAAACAAGGGTTTCAAATTAGCTCAGATACCGTTCCATAAACCCGATATGTAATAGACAAGACCTACTCCTTGCTCAGTGAACTGGACTCAACACCCCCTATTAACCGCCCAAGAATATATCTGACTAGTAAGTATCTTAAAACCTATGTATTGATATCGCTCTGTAAGTGAGTCAAGTGGGTATAAAGCGGCATAAACACAGCAGTGAAAAGCAGCTAAACCCCATTATAAAAATCAATTACTTTTCAAAACCCGTGAAACAAAGACAGTGAAAGAGAGAGAAATTCTTACAAAATTCGTTCAGGGGCTGTGATGCCACCTGGATTGACCATATCTAGACCCACAGCTGATTGAGACATAAGGGTGGACACTCTTGGGGCTGAGAGGTTTGGTGAGGTTGGGTGAGCAAACGCAGACCCTTTAAAGAAATACGGCGTAGTACCCATCCCATGGGTCCCAAATCTCCAGGTTCAAGGGCATCGTCCTACATTGAAAACATGCATGAGAAACCCCGAAGATGGTACACCGTGTGATCGGGAAAGGTTGCTAAAACGAACCTCATTTCTCATCTCCTTGTGCTCCGGTTCGCCATTCCAGCCGCTTTACTAGCAATCTCCCTCCTTGGAGAATCAGCACCTTTATCTTCCTGTTCCGTACAGATTGCAATTTGTCCTGACGATGAACGGGAAGAGGGGGAACCAATGAGAGACTAGCTCTAGGTGTTGGGGCAGGCACAGGTGACACTATTTTCCCATCAGGAAGAAGAATTAACCACAGGCTCAGCCTGCCGTCAGGAAGCAGAATACGGCCTGAAGCAATCCTGCGCTTTTGCGGCCAGCTCCCAAGAAAGCGAGTTGAAGAATGGAGCTCAGGGGCACTGCAATTCACAGACCTGCAGACTTAGAAATGATAACTCTCGTCCACAAATATATTGAGGGAAGGCAACGAAGAGGATTTGAAAGCAAGGCAGAATTGCAGGAAACAGATTTCAGGAGGTAGATTCGAATCGCCTTTAAAGCACAGGAAAAGCGGCAAAACCTCGACAATGATGCCCTTGGCCAAAAAGGGCGTATGCGTTTTTTCCTGAATATATTCAGGAAAAAACGCATACGCCCTTTTTGGCCAACCAAGCAACCTGGAAAGGCAAATCAGCGCTACAAAGAAGTCTCGCTTCCCATCGGTCAAAAGGGCCATGCTGAATAAAGTGTCAAAACCAGAAATGCAGGACAGGACATGGAGAAATGGGAGCCTTGCTACGCTGATGGGCGGGATGTAAATTGCCAACAGCCACTCTGGAGAAGTGTACGGTGTGTCCTGAAACATCTAAAAAACTCAGCTTAGAGAGCATAGGGCACTTCCACTCATGGGCGTATAAATTGGGAAAATTAAAAATCAGCAAGACACAGGCACCCCAAAGTTTTGGGCTACTCTGTTGACAAGAACCTCCACTTCGTTACACCTTAAATATCCCAGGAAAGAGAAGAATGGATAAAGAAGTTGTGGTCCTTATGTACAATGGAATATCACTCAGCCATGAAATCAATGTCATAAGGCTAGTAGCGGCATGATGAGTGGATTTAGGTATGACGATTCTAAGTGAAATAAGTCACACAGAAAAAGACACTTATCATGAGATATCACTTATAGAGGGAATGTAAAAACCGCTACCCTTGAACTGAATTACAAAACAGAACAGAGTCACACGTTTAGAAAACACACTATGGCTGCTTAACGGGAAAGGTGAGGTGGGGTGATGCATAAAATAAGGGTTTCAAATTAGCTCAGATACCGTTCCATAAACCCGATATGTAATAGACAAGACCTACTCCTTGCTCAGTGAACTGGACTCAACACCCCCTATTAACCGCCCAAGAATATATCTGACTAGTAAGTATCTTAAAACATATGTATTGATATCGCTCTGTAAGTGAGTCAAGTGGGTATAAAGCGGCATAAACACAGCAGTGAAAAGCAGCTAAACCCCATTATAAAAATCAATTACTTTTCAAAACCCGTGAAACAAAGACAGTGAAAGAGAGAGAAATTCTTACAAAATTCGTTCAGGGGCTGTGATGCCACCTGGATTGACCATATCTAGACCCACAGCTGATTGAGACATAAGGGTGGACACTCTTGGGGCTGAGAGGTTTGGTGAGGTTGGGTGAGCAAACGCAGACCCTTTAAAGAAATACGGCGTAGTACCCATCCCATGGGTCCCAAATCTCCAGGTTCAAGGGCATCGTCCTACATTGAAAACATGCATGAGAAACCCCGAAGATGGTACACCGTGTGATTGGGAAAGGTTGCTAAAACGAACCTCATTTCTCATCTCCTTGTGCTCCGGTTCGCCATTCCAGCCGCTTTACTAGCAATCTCCCTACTTGGAGAATCAGCACCTTTATCCTCCTGTTCCGTACAGGTTGCAATTTGTCCTGAGGATGAACGGGAAGAGGGGGAACCAATGAGAGACTAGCTCTAGGTGTTGGGACAGGCACAGGTCACTCTATTTTCCCATCAGGAAGAAGAATTAACCACAGTCTCAGCCTGCCGCCAGGAACCAGAATACGGCCTGAAGCAATCCTGCGCTTTTGCGGCCAGCTCCCAAGAAAGCGAGTTGAATAATGGAGCTCAGGGGAACTGCAATTCACAAACCTGCAGACTTAGAAATGATAACTCTCGTCCACAAATATATTGAGGGAAGGCAACGAAGAGGATTTGAAAGCAAGGCAGAACTGCAGGAAACAGATTTCAGGAGGTAGATTAGAATCGCCTTTAAAGCACAGGAAAAGCGACAAAACCTCGACAATGATGCCCTTGGCCAAAAACGGCGTATGCGTTTTTTCCTGAATATATTCAGGAAAAAACGCATACGCCCTTTTTGGCCAACCAAGCAACCTGGAAAGGCAAATCAGCGCTACAAAGAAGTCTCGCTTCCCATCGGTCAAAAGGGCCATGCTGAATAAAGTGTCAAAACCAGAAATGCAGGACAGGCCATGGAGAAATGGGAGCCTTGCTACGCTGATGGGCGGGATGTAAATTGCCAACAGCCACTCTGGAGAAGTGTACGGTGTGTCCTGAAACATCTAAAAAACTCAGCTTAGAGAGCATAGGGCACTTCCACTCATGGGCGTATAAATTGGGAAAATTAAAAATCAGCAAGACACAGGCACCCCAAAGTTTTGGGCTACTCTGTTGACAAGAACCTCCACTTCGTTACACCTTAAATATCCCAGGAAAGAGAAGAATGGATAAAGAAGTTGTGGTCCTTATGTACAATGGAATATCACTCAGCCATGAAATCAATGTCATAAGGCTAGTAGCGGCATGATGAGTGGATTTAGGTATGACGATTCTAAGTGAAATAAGTCACACAGAAAAAGACACTTATCATGAGATATCACTTATAGAGGGAATGTAAAAACCGCTACCCTTGAACTGAATTACAAAACAGAACAGAGTCACACGTTTGGAAAACACACTATGGCTGCTTAACGGGAAAGGTGAGGTGGGGTGATGCATAAAACAAGGGTTTCAAATTAGCTCAGATACCGTTCCATAAACCCGATATGTAATAGACAAGACCTACTCCTTGCTCAGTGAACTGGACTCAACACCCCCTATTAACCGCCCAAGAATATATCTGACTAGTAAGTATCTTAAAACCTATGTATTGATATCGCTCTGTAAGTGAGTCAAGTGGGTATAAAGCGGCATAAACACAGCAGTGAAAAGCAGCTAAACCCCATTATAAAAATCAATTACTTTTCAAAACCCGTGAAACAAAGACAGTGAAAGAGAGAGAAATTCTTACAAAATTCGTTCAGGGGCTGTGATGCCACCTGGATTGACCATATCTAGACCCACAGCTGATTGAGACATAAGGGTGGACACTCTTGGGGCTGAGAGGTTTGGTGAGGTTGGGTGAGCAAACGCAGACCCTTTAAAGAAATACGGCGTAGTACCCATCCCATGGGTCCCAAATCTCCAGGTTCAAGGGCATCGTCCTACATTGAAAACATGCATGAGAAACCCCGAAGATGGTACACCGTGTGATCGGGAAAGGTTGCTAAAACGAACCTCATTTCTCATCTCCTTGTGCTCCGGTTCGCCATTCCAGCCGCTTTACTAGCAATCTCCCTCCTTGGAGAATCAGCACCTTTATCTTCCTGTTCCGTACAGATTGCAATTTGTCCTGACGATGAACGGGAAGAGGGGGAACCAATGAGAGACTAGCTCTAGGTGTTGGGGCAGGCACAGGTGACACTATTTTCCCATCAGGAAGAAGAATTAACCACAGGCTCAGCCTGCCGTCAGGAAGCAGAATACGGCCTGAAGCAATCCTGCGCTTTTGCGGCCAGCTCCCAAGAAAGCGAGTTGAAGAATGGAGCTCAGGGGCACTGCAATTCACAGACCTGCAGACTTAGAAATGATAACTCTCGTCCACAAATATATTGAGGGAAGGCAACGAAGAGGATTTGAAAGCAAGGCAGAATTGCAGGAAACAGATTTCAGGAGGTAGATTCGAATCGCCTTTAAAGCACAGGAAAAGCGGCAAAACCTCGACAATGATGCCCTTGGCCAAAAAGGGCGTATGCGTTTTTTCCTGAATATATTCAGGAAAAAACGCATACGCCCTTTTTGGCCAACCAAGCAACCTGGAAAGGCAAATCAGCGCTACAAAGAAGTCTCGCTTCCCATCGGTCAAAAGGGCCATGCTGAATAAAGTGTCAAAACCAGAAATGCAGGACAGGACATGGAGAAATGGGAGCCTTGCTACGCTGATGGGCGGGATGTAAATTGCCAACAGCCACTCTGGAGAAGTGTACGGTGTGTCCTGAAACATCTAAAAAACTCAGCTTAGAGAGCATAGGGCACTTCCACTCATGGGCGTATAAATTGGGAAAATTAAAAATCAGCAAGACACAGGCACCCCAAAGTTTTGGGCTACTCTGTTGACAAGAACCTCCACTTCGTTACACCTTAAATATCCCAGGAAAGAGAAGAATGGATAAAGAAGTTGTGGTCCTTATGTACAATGGAATATCACTCAGCCATGAAATCAATGTCATAAGGCTAGTAGCGGCATGATGAGTGGATTTAGGTATGACGATTCTAAGTGAAATAAGTCACACAGAAAAAGACACTTATCATGAGATATCACTTATAGAGGGAATGTAAAAACCGCTACCCTTGAACTGAATTACAAAACAGAACAGAGTCACACGTTTAGAAAACACACTATGGCTGCTTAACGGGAAAGGTGAGGTGGGGTGATGCATAAAATAAGGGTTTCAAATTAGCTCAGATACCGTTCCATAAACCCGATATGTAATAGACAAGACCTACTCCTTGCTCAGTGAACTGGACTCAACACCCCCTATTAACCGCCCAAGAATATATCTGACTAGTAAGTATCTTAAAACATATGTATTGATATCGCTCTGTAAGTGAGTCAAGTGGGTATAAAGCGGCATAAACACAGCAGTGAAAAGCAGCTAAACCCCATTATAAAAATCAATTACTTTTCAAAACCCGTGAAACAAAGACAGTGAAAGAGAGAGAAATTCTTACAAAATTCGTTCAGGGGCTGTGATGCCACCTGGATTGACCATATCTAGACCCACAGCTGATTGAGACATAAGGGTGGACACTCTTGGGGCTGAGAGGTTTGGTGAGGTTGGGTGAGCAAACGCAGACCCTTTAAAGAAATACGGCGTAGTACCCATCCCATGGGTCCCAAATCTCCAGGTTCAAGGGCATCGTCCTACATTGAAAACATGCATGAGAAACCCCGAAGATGGTACACCGTGTGATTGGGAAAGGTTGCTAAAACGAACCTCATTTCTCATCTCCTTGTGCTCCGGTTCGCCATTCCAGCCGCTTTACTAGCAATCTCCCTACTTGGAGAATCAGCACCTTTATCCTCCTGTTCCGTACAGGTTGCAATTTGTCCTGAGGATGAACGGGAAGAGGGGGAACCAATGAGAGACTAGCTCTAGGTGTTGGGACAGGCACAGGTCACTCTATTTTCCCATCAGGAAGAAGAATTAACCACAGTCTCAGCCTGCCGCCAGGAACCAGAATACGGCCTGAAGCAATCCTGCGCTTTTGCGGCCAGCTCCCAAGAAAGCGAGTTGAATAATGGAGCTCAGGGGAACTGCAATTCACAAACCTGCAGACTTAGAAATGATAACTCTCGTCCACAAATATATTGAGGGAAGGCAACGAAGAGGATTTGAAAGCAAGGCAGAACTGCAGGAAACAGATTTCAGGAGGTAGATTAGAATCGCCTTTAAAGCACAGGAAAAGCGACAAAACCTCGACAATGATGCCCTTGGCCAAAAACGGCGTATGCGTTTTTTCCTGAATATATTCAGGAAAAAACGCATACGCCCTTTTTGGCCAACCAAGCAACCTGGAAAGGCAAATCAGCGCTACAAAGAAGTCTCGCTTCCCATCGGTCAAAAGGGCCATGCTGAATAAAGTGTCAAAACCAGAAATGCACGACAGGACATGGAGAAATGGGAGCCTTGCTACGCTGATGGGCGGGATGTAAATTGCCAACAGCCACTCTGGAGAAGTGTACGGTGTGTCCTGAAACATCTAAAAAACTCAGCTTAGAGAGCATAGGGCACTTCCACTCATGGGCGTATAAATTGGGAAAATTAAAAATCAGCAAGACACAGGCACCCCAAAGTTTTGGGCTACTCTGTTGACAAGAACCTCCACTTCGTTACACCTTAAATATCCCAGGAAAGAGAAGAATGGATAAAGAAGTTGTGGTCCTTATGTACAATGGAATATCACTCAGCCATGAAATCAATGTCATAAGGCTAGTAGCGGCATGATGAGTGGATTTAGGTATGACGATTCTAAGTGAAATAAGTCACACAGAAAAAGACACTTATCATGAGATATCACTTATAGAGGGAATGTAAAAACCGCTACCCTTGAACTGAATTACAAAACAGAACAGAGTCACACGTTTGGAAAACACACTATGGCTGCTTAACGGGAAAGGTGAGGTGGGGTGATGCATAAAACAAGGGTTTCAAATTAGCTCAGATACCGTTCCATAAACCCGATATGTAATAGACAAGACCTACTCCTTGCTCAGTGAACTGGACTCAACATCCCCTATTAACCGCCCAAGAATATATCTGACTAGTAAGTATCTTAAAACATATGTATTGATATCACTCTGTAAGTGAGTCAAGTGGGTATAAAGCGGCATAAACACAGCAGTGAAAAGCAGCTAAACCCCATTATAAAAATCAATTACTTTTCAAAACCCGTGAAACAAAGACAGTGAAAGAGAGAGAAATTCTTACAAAATTCGTTCAGGGGCTGTGATGCCACCTGGATTGACCATATCTAGACCCACAGCTGATTGAGACATAAGGGTGGACACTCTGGGGGCTGAGAGGTTTGGTGAGGTTGGCTGAGCTAACGCAGACCCTTTAAAGTAATACGGCGTGGTACCCATCCCATGGGTCCCAAATCTCCAGGTTCAAGGGCATCGTCCTACATTGAAAACATGCATGAGAAACCCCGAAGATGGTACACCGTGTGATCGGGAAAGGTTTCTAAAACGCACCTCATTTCTCATCTCCTTGTGCTCCGGTTCGCCATTCCAGCCGCTTTACTAGCAATCTCCCTACTTGGAGAATCAGCACCTTTATCCTCCTGTTCCGTACAGGTTGCAATTTGTCCTGAGGATGAACGGGAAGAGGGGGAACCAATGAGAGACTAGCTCTAGGTGTTGGGACAGGCACAGGTCACTCTATTTTCCCATCAGGAAGAAGAATTAACCACAGTCTCAGCCTGCCGCCAGGAACCAGAATACGGCCTGAAGCAATCCTGCGCTTTTGCGGCCAGCTCCCAAGAAAGCGAGTTGAATCATGGAGCTCAGGGGCACTGCAATTCACAAACCTGCAGACTTAGAAATGATAACTCTCGTCCACAAATATATTGAGGGAAGGCAACGAAGAGGATTTGAAAGCAAGGCAGAACTGCAGGAAACAGATTTCAGGAGGTAGATTCGAATCGCCTTTAAAGCACAGGAAAAGCGACAAAACCTCGACAATGATGCCCTTGGCCAAAAACGGCGTATGCGTTTTTTCCTGAATATATTCAGGAAAAAACGCATACGCCCTTTTTGGCCAACCAAGCAACCTGGAAAGGCAAATCAGCGCTACAAAGAAGTCTCGCTTCCCATCGGTCAAAAGGGCCATGCTGAATAAAGTGTCAAAACCAGAAATGCACGACAGGACATGGAGAAATGGGAGCCTTGCTACGCTGATGGGCGGGATGTAAATTGCCAACAGCCACTCTGGAGAAGTGTACGGTGTGTCCTGAAACATCTAAAAAACTCAGCTTAGAGAGCATAGGGCACTTCCACTCATGGGCGTATAAATTGGGAAAATTAAAAATCAGCAAGACACAGGCACCCCAAAGTTTTGGGCTACTCTGTTGACAAGAACCTCCACTTCGTTACACCTTAAATATCCCAGGAAAGAGAAGAATGGATAAAGAAGTTGTGGTCCTTATGTACAATGGAATATCACTCAGCCATGAAATCAATGTCATAAGGCTAGTAGCGGCATGATGAGTGGATTTAGGTATGACGATTCTAAGTGAAATAAGTCACACAGAAAAAGACACTTATCATGAGATATCACTTATAGAGGGAATGTAAAAACCGCTACCCTTGAACTGAATTACAAAACAGAACAGAGTCACACGTTTAGAAAACACACTATGGCTGCTTAACGGGAAAGGTGAGGTGGGGTGATGCATAAAACAAGGGTTTCAAATTAGCTCAGATACCGTTCCATAAACCCGATATGTAATAGATAAGACCTACTCCTTGCTCAGTGAACTGGACTCAACACCCCCTATTAATCGCCCAAGAATATATCTGACTAGTAAGTATCTTAAAACATATGTATTGATATCGCTCTGTAAGTGAGTCAAGTGGGTATAAAGCGGCATAAACACAGCAGTGAAAAGCAGCTAAACCCCATTATAAAAATCAATTACTTTTCAAAACCCGTGAAACAAAGACAGTGAAAGAGAGAGAAATTCTTACAAAATTCGTTCAGGGGCTGTGATGCCACCTGGATTGACCATATCTAGACCCACAGCTGATTGAGACATAAGGGTGGACACTCTTGGGGCTGAGAGGTTTGGTGAGGTTGGGTGAGCAAACGCAGACCCTTTAAAGAAATACGGCGTGGTACCCATCCCATGGGTCCCAAATCTCCAGGTTCAAGGGCATCGTCCTACATTGAAAACATGCATGAGAAACCCCGAAGATGGTACACCGTGTGATCGGGAAAGGTTTCTAAAACGCACCTCATTTCTCATCTCCTTGTGCTCCGGTTCGCCATTCCAGCCGCTTTACTAGCAATCTCCCTCCTTGGAGAATCAGCACCTTTATCCTCCTGTTCCGTACAGATTGCAATTTGTCCTGACGATGAACGGGAAGAGGGGGAACCAATGAGAGACTAGCTCTAGGTGTTGGGACAGGCACAGGTGACACTATTTTCCCATCAGGAAGAAGAATTAACCACAGGCTCAGCCTGCCGCCAGGAACCAGAATACGGCCTGAAGCAATCCTGCGCTTTTGCGGCCAGCTCCCAAGAAAGCGAGTTGAATCATGGAGCTCAGGGGCACTGCAATTCACAGACCTGCAGACTTAGAAATGATAACTCTCGTCCACAAATATATTGAGGGAAGGCAACGAAGAGGATTTGAAAGCAAGGCAGAATTGCAGGAAACAGATTTCAGGAGGTAGATTCGAATCGCCTTTAAAGCACAGGAAAAGCGGCAAAACCTCGACAATGATGCCCTTGGCCAAAAAGGGCGTATGCGTTTTTTCCTGAATATATTCAGGAAAAAACGCATACGCCCTTTTTGGCCAACCAAGCAACCTGGAAAGGCAAATCAGCGCTACAAAGAAGTCTCGCTTCCCATCGGTCAAAAGGGCCATGCTGAATAAAGTGTCAAAACCAGAAATGCACGACAGGACATGGAGAAATGGGAGCCTTGCTACGCTGATGGGAGGGATGTAAATTGCCAACAGCCACTCTGGAGAAGTGTACGGTGTGTCCTGAAACATCTAAAAAACTCAGCTTAGAGAGCATAGGGCACTTCCACTCATGGGCGTATAAATTGGGAAAATTAAAAATCAGCAAGACACAGGCACCCCAAAGTTTTGGGCTACTCTGTTGACAAGAACCTCCACTTCGTTACACCTTAAATATCCCAGGAAAGAGAAGAAAGAATAAAGAAGTTGTGGTCCTTATGTACAATGGAATATCACTCAGCCATGAAATCAATGTCATAAGGCTAGTAGCAGCATGATGAGTGGATTTAGGTATGACGATTCTTAGTGAAATAAGTCACACAGAAAAAGACACTTATCATGAGATATCACTTATAGAGGAAATGTAAAAACCGCTACCCTTGAACTGAATTACAAAACAGAACAGAGTCACACGTTTAGAAAACACACTATGGCTGCTTAACGGGAAAGGTGAGGTGGGGTGATGCATAAAACAAGGGTTTCAAATTAGCTCAGATACCGTTCCATAAACCCGATATGTAATAGACAAGACCTACTCCTTGCTCAGTGAACTGGACTCAACACCCGCTATTCAACGCCCAAGAATATATCTGACTAGTAAGATTCTTAAAACATATGTATTGATATCGCTCTGTAAGTGAGTCAAGTGGGTATAAAGCAGCATAAACACAGCAGTGAAAAGCAGCTAAACCCCATTATAAAAATCAATTACTTTTCAAAACCCGTGAAACAAAGACAGTGAAAGAGAGAGAAATTCTTACAAAATTCGTTCAGGGGCTGTGATGCGACCTGGATTGACCATATCTAGACCCACAGCTGATTGAGACATAAGGGTGGACACTCTTGGGGCTGAGAGGTTTGGTGAGGTTGGGTGAGCAAACGCAGACCCTTTAAAGTAATACGGCGTGGTACCCATCCCATGGGTCCCAAATCTCCAGGTTCAAGGGCATCGTCCTACATTGAAAATATGCATGAGAAACCCCGAAGATGGTACACCGTGTGATTGGGAAAGGTTGCTAAAACGAACCTCATTTCTCATCTCCTTGTGCTCCGGTTCGCCATTCCAGCCGCTTTACTAGCAATCTCCCTACTTGGAGAATCAGCACCTTTATCCTCCTGTTCCGTACAGGTTGCAATTTGTCCTGAGGATGAACGGGAAGAGGGGGAACCAATGAGAGACTAGCTCTAGGTGTTGGGACAGGCACAGGTCACTCTATTTTCCCATCAGGAAGAAGAATTAACCACAGTCTCAGCCTGCCGCCAGGAACCAGAATACGGCCTGAAGCAATCCTGCGCTTTTGCGGCCAGCTCCCAAGAAAGCGAGTTGAATAATGGAGCTCAGGGGCACTGCAATTCACAAACCTGCAGACTTAGAAATGATAACTCTCGTCCACAAATATATTGAGGGAAGGCAACGAAGAGGATTTGAAAGCAAGGCAGAACTGCAGGAAACAGATTTCAGGAGGTAGATTAGAATCGCCTTTAAAGCACAGGAAAAGCGACAAAACCTCGACAATGATGCCCTTGGCCAAAAACGGCGTATGCGTTTTTTCCTGAATATATTCAGGAAAAAACGCATACGCCCTTTTTGGCCAACCAAGCAACCTGGAAAGGCAAATCAGCGCTACAAAGAAGTCTCGCTTCCCATCGGTCAAAAGGGCCATGCTGAATAAAGTGTCAAAACCAGAAATGCACGACAGGACATGGAGAAATGGGAGCCTTGCTACGCTGATGGGCGGGATGTAAATTGCCAACAGCCACTCTGGAGAAGTGTACGGTGTGTCCTGAAACATCTAAAAAACTCAGCTTAGAGAGCATAGGGCACTTCCACTCATGGGCGTATAAATTGGGAAAATTAAAAATCAGCAAGACACAGGCACCCCAAAGTTTTGGGCTACTCTGTTGACAAGAACCTCCACTTCGTTACACCTTAAATATCCCAGGAAAGAGAAGAATGGATAAAGAAGTTGTGGTCCTTATGTACAATGGAATATCACTCAGCCATGAAATCAATGTCATAAGGCTAGTAGCGGCATGATGAGTGGATTTAGGTATGACGATTCTAAGTGAAATAAGTCACACAGAAAAAGACACTTATCATGAGATATCACTTATAGAGGGAATGTAAAAACCGCTACCCTTGAACTGAATTACAAAACAGAACAGAGTCACACGTTTGGAAAACACACTATGGCTGCTTAACGGGAAAGGTGAGGTGGGGTGATGCATAAAACAAGGGTTTCAAATTAGCTCAGATACCGTTCCATAAACCCGATATGTAATAGACAAGACCTACTCCTTGCTCAGTGAACTGGACTCAACATCCCCTATTAACCGCCCAAGAATATATCTGACTAGTAAGTATCTTAAAACATATGTATTGATATCACTCTGTAAGTGAGTCAAGTGGGTATAAAGCGGCATAAACACAGCAGTGAAAAGCAGCTAAACCCCATTATAAAAATCAATTACTTTTCAAAACCCGTGAAACAAAGACAGTGAAAGAGAGAGAAATTCTTACAAAATTCGTTCAGGGGCTGTGATGCCACCTGGATTGACCATATCTAGACCCACAGCTGATTGAGACATAAGGGTGGACACTCTGGGGGCTGAGAGGTTTGGTGAGGTTGGCTGAGCTAACGCAGACCCTTTAAAGTAATACGGCGTGGTACCCATCCCATGGGTCCCAAATCTCCAGGTTCAAGGGCATCGTCCTACATTGAAAACATGCATGAGAAACCCCGAAGATGGTACACCGTGTGATCGGGAAAGGTTTCTAAAACGCACCTCATTTCTCATCTCCTTGTGCTCCGGTTCGCCATTCCAGCCGCTTTACTAGCAATCTCCCTACTTGGAGAATCAGCACCTTTATCCTCCTGTTCCGTACAGGTTGCAATTTGTCCTGAGGATGAACGGGAAGAGGGGGAACCAATGAGAGACTAGCTCTAGGTGTTGGGACAGGCACAGGTCACTCTATTTTCCCATCAGGAAGAAGAATTAACCACAGTCTCAGCCTGCCGCCAGGAACCAGAATACGGCCTGAAGCAATCCTGCGCTTTTGCGGCCAGCTCCCAAGAAAGCGAGTTGAATAATGGAGCTCAGGGGCACTGCAATTCACAAACCTGCAGACTTAGAAATGATAACTCTCGTCCACAAATATATTGAGGGAAGGCAACGAAGAGGATTTGAAAGCAAGGCAGAACTGCAGGAAACAGATTTCAGGAGGTAGATTAGAATCGCCTTTAAAGCACAGGAAAAGCGACAAAACCTCGACAATGATGCCCTTGGCCAAAAACGGCGTATGCGTTTTTTCCTGAATATATTCAGGAAAAAACGCATACGCCCTTTTTGGCCAACCAAGCAACCTGGAAAGGCAAATCAGCGCTACAAAGAAGTCTCGCTTCCCATCGGTCAAAAGGGCCATGCTGAATAAAGTGTCAAAACCAGAAATGCACGACAGGACATGGAGAAATGGGAGCCTTGCTACGCTGATGGGCGGGATGTAAATTGCCAACAGCCACTCTGGAGAAGTGTACGGTGTGTCCTGAAACATCTAAAAAACTCAGCTTAGAGAGCATAGGGCACTTCCACTCATGGGCGTATAAATTGGGAAAATTAAAAATCAGCAAGACACAGGCACCCCAAAGTTTTGGGCTACTCTGTTGACAAGAACCTCCACTTCGTTACACCTTAAATATCCCAGGAAAGAGAAGAATGGATAAAGAAGTTGTGGTCCTTATGTACAATGGAATATCACTCAGCCATGAAATCAATGTCATAAGGCTAGTAGCGGCATGATGAGTGGATTTAGGTATGACGATTCTAAGTGAAATAAGTCACACAGAAAAAGACACTTATCATGAGATATCACTTATAGAGGGAATGTAAAAACCGCTACCCTTGAACTGAATTACAAAACAGAACAGAGTCACACGTTTGGAAAACACACTATGGCTGCTTAACGGGAAAGGTGAGGTGGGGTGATGCATAAAACAAGGGTTTCAAATTAGCTCAGATACCGTTCCATAAACCCGATATGTAATAGACAAGACCTACTCCTTGCTCAGTGAACTGGACTCAACATCCCCTATTAACCGCCCAAGAATATATCTGACTAGTAAGTATCTTAAAACATATGTATTGATATCACTCTGTAAGTGAGTCAAGTGGGTATAAAGCGGCATAAACACAGCAGTGAAAAGCAGCTAAACCCCATTATAAAAATCAATTACTTTTCAAAACCCGTGAAACAAAGACAGTGAAAGAGAGAGAAATTCTTACAAAATTCGTTCAGGGGCTGTGATGCCACCTGGATTGACCATATCTAGACCCACAGCTGATTGAGACATAAGGGTGGACACTCTGGGGGCTGAGAGGTTTGGTGAGGTTGGCTGAGCTAACGCAGACCCTTTAAAGTAATACGGCGTGGTACCCATCCCATGGGTCCCAAATCTCCAGGTTCAAGGGCATCGTCCTACATTGAAAACATGCATGAGAAACCCCGAAGATGGTACACCGTGTGATCGGGAAAGGTTTCTAAAACGCACCTCATTTCTCATCTCCTTGTGCTCCGGTTCGCCATTCCAGCCGCTTTACTAGCAATCTCCCTACTTGGAGAATCAGCACCTTTATCCTCCTGTTCCGTACAGGTTGCAATTTGTCCTGAGGATGAACGGGAAGAGGGGGAACCAATGAGAGACTAGCTCTAGGTGTTGGGACAGGCACAGGTCACTCTATTTTCCCATCAGGAAGAAGAATTAACCACAGTCTCAGCCTGCCGCCAGGAACCAGAATACGGCCTGAAGCAATCCTGCGCTTTTGCGGCCAGCTCCCAAGAAAGCGAGTTGAATCATGGAGCTCAGGGGCACTGCAATTCACAAACCTGCAGACTTAGAAATGATAACTCTCGTCCACAAATATATTGAGGGAAGGCAACGAAGAGGATTTGAAAGCAAGGCAGAACTGCAGGAAACAGATTTCAGGAGGTAGATTCGAATCGCCTTTAAAGCACAGGAAAAGCGACAAAACCTCGACAATGATGCCCTTGGCCAAAAACGGCGTATGCGTTTTTTCCTGAATATATTCAGGAAAAAACGCATACGCCCTTTTTGGCCAACCAAGCAACCTGGAAAGGCAAATCAGCGCTACAAAGAAGTCTCGCTTCCCATCGGTCAAAAGGGCCATGCTGAATAAAGTGTCAAAACCAGAAATGCACGACAGGACATGGAGAAATGGGAGCCTTGCTACGCTGATGGGCGGGATGTAAATTGCCAACAGCCACTCTGGAGAAGTGTACGGTGTGTCCTGAAACATCTAAAAAACTCAGCTTAGAGAGCATAGGGCACTTCCACTCATGGGCGTATAAATTGGGAAAATTAAAAATCAGCAAGACACAGGCACCCCAAAGTTTTGGGCTACTCTGTTGACAAGAACCTCCACTTCGTTACACCTTAAATATCCCAGGAAAGAGAAGAATGGATAAAGAAGTTGTGGTCCTTATGTACAATGGAATATCACTCAGCCATGAAATCAATGTCATAAGGCTAGTAGCGGCATGATGAGTGGATTTAGGTATGACGATTCTAAGTGAAATAAGTCACACAGAAAAAGACACTTATCATGAGATATCACTTATAGAGGGAATGTAAAAACCGCTACCCTTGAACTGAATTACAAAACAGAACAGAGTCACACGTTTAGAAAACACACTATGGCTGCTTAACGGGAAAGGTGAGGTGGGGTGATGCATAAAACAAGGGTTTCAAATTAGCTCAGATACCGTTCCATAAACCCGATATGTAATAGATAAGACCTACTCCTTGCTCAGTGAACTGGACTCAACACCCCCTATTAATCGCCCAAGAATATATCTGACTAGTAAGTATCTTAAAACATATGTATTGATATCGCTCTGTAAGTGAGTCAAGTGGGTATAAAGCGGCATAAACACAGCAGTGAAAAGCAGCTAAACCCCATTATAAAAATCAATTACTTTTCAAAACCCGTGAAACAAAGACAGTGAAAGAGAGAGAAATTCTTACAAAATTCGTTCAGGGGCTGTGATGCCACCTGGATTGACCATATCTAGACCCACAGCTGATTGAGACATAAGGGTGGACACTCTTGGGGCTGAGAGGTTTGGTGAGGTTGGGTGAGCAAACGCAGACCCTTTAAAGAAATACGGCGTGGTACCCATCCCATGGGTCCCAAATCCTCAGGTTCAAGGGCATCGTCCTACATTGAAAACATGCATGAGAAACCCCGAAGATGGTACACCGTGTGATCGGGAAAGGTTGCTAAAACGAACCTCATTTCTCATCTCCTTGTGCTCCGGTTCGCCATTCCAGCCGCTTTACTAGCAATCTCCCTCCTTGGAGAATCAGCACCTTTATCTTCCTGTTCCGTACAGATTGCAATTTGTCCTGACGATGAACGGGAAGAGGGGGAACCAATGAGAGACTAGCTCTAGGTGTTGGGACAGGCACAGGTGACACTATTTTCCCATCAGGAAGAAGAATTAACCACAGGCTCAGCCTGCCGCCAGGAACAAGAATACGGCCTGAAGCAATCCTGCGCTTTTGCGGCCAGCTCCCAAGAAAGCGAGTTGAAGAATGGAGCTCAGGGGCACTGCAATTCACAAACCTGCAGACTTAGAAATGAGAACTCTCGTCCACAAATATATTGAGGGAAGGCAACGAAGAGGATTTGAAAGCAAGGCAGAATTGCAGGAAACACATTTCAGGAGGTAGATTCGAATCGCGTTTAAAGCACAGGAAAAGCGGCAAAACCTCGACCGTGATGCCCTTGGCCAAAAAGGGCGTCTGCGTTCTTTCCTGAATAAATTTTGGAAAAAACGCAGATGCTCTTTTTGGCCAACTAAACAAGTGGGCAATGCAAATCAGCATTACAAAAATGTCTCACTTCGCATTGGTCAAAAGGCCCATGCTGAAAAAGTGTAAAACCCAGAAATGCAGGACAGGCCATGGAGAAAAGGGAGCCTTGTTTTGCTGATCGGCGGGATGTCAATTGCCACCGGCCACTCTTGAGAAGTGTATGCTGTATCTTAAAACTTCTAAAAAAGAGAGCTACAGAGCATACAGCACTTCCCCTCATGGGCGCATATCTTGGGAAAACCAAAAAATCGACAAGACACAGGCACCCCAAAGTTTAGGGCTGCTCTGTTTAGAAATGCCTCGATTTGGGTACAACTTACATGTCCTTGGAAGGAAAAAGTGGATAAAGAAGATGTGGTACTTACGTACAATGGAATATTACTCAGCATTTAAATCAATGAAATAAGGCCAGTGGCAGCAACTCGTGGAGACTGAGGTACGATCATTCTAAGTGACATAAGTCAGACATAAAAAGAGACTTATCATAAGGTATCACTTATAGATAGTATCTAAAAATGCCTTCACATGAACGCAATTACAAAACAGAAACGGAGTCACACATTTAGAAAACACACTTATGGCTGCTAAAGGAGAAAGGTGGGGCGGGGTGATGCATAAACCAGGAGGTTGAAATTAGCACAGATACGGTTCCATAAACAAAATAGGTATTCGACAGGACCTACTCTATAGCTCAAAGAGCTGGACTCAGCACACTGTTGTCACCAGAAAAGGATATATAAGACTGGTAAGAATCTGTAAAAGAATTTATTGATGTCTCTCTTTAAGTGAATCAAGTGGATAGATGTAGAGCAGGAAGAAACACAGTATTGAAAATCAGCTATACCCCATTATAAAATTAAATAACAAGAACAAAATAAAGACAGTGAGAGAGAGAGAGAAATTCTTACAAAATTTGTTCAAGGGCTGTGATGCAACCTGGACTGACCATATGTAGACACAGAGCTGGATGGGATCTAAGGCTCTACACTCGTTGGTCTGAGAGGCTTCGTGAGGATGGGACAGCAAATGCATCACTTTTAGAGTAATACTGCCTGGCCCCCATTCCATGGGTCCCATACCTCCAGGTGCAGGGGACCCTTCCTACAGCTAAAACATGCATGGCACATCCAGAGGATGGTACACCGTCTGATCGGGAAGAGTTTGGAAAAGTCACCTCATCTCCACGTCTCCTGGTATTCGGGTTCCCCAGCTCCTTTCCTTAGAGCCTCCCCACTTTGGGAAGGCAGCACACTCAACAGCCGGTTTTGCACGGCCTGGAATTTTCCGGTGAAGAAGGGGAATGGCAGGATGGAATGAGACACAAGCCTTAGATGTTTGGACAGGCATATGCTACTCTAGTTTCCTACCTGGGAGAAGAATTTCCCTATCCTTCAGGTGCCCCAGTAACTGGAATGGGTCTGTAGAAATCCTGCCCCTTTGTGTCTGCTTCCCTAAACAAGTTGAAAACCGGTGCTCAGGGGCACTGCAATTCACAAACATGCAGGGTTGTAATTGACACCTCTAATGGAGTCATTTCTTGAGCCAAGTATTCGTAAAGGCCTTGTAAGCAAGGCAGAATTGCAGGAAAGGGATTTCAAGGGGTAGTTTGCACTCGTCATTAAAGCACAGGCAAAGCTGCTGAACATCGCCAATGATGCAGTTTGCCAAAAAGGCCGTATGCGTTATTCCTTAATCTATTCAGGAAAAACCCTTACTCCATTTGTGGCCAACAAAACAGGCGGGCAATGTAAATTAATATTACAAAGAGATATCACTTCGCACCAGTCAGAATGGCCAACCTCACAAACTGTAAAACCTGAAATGCAGGACAGGGCGTGGAGAAAAGGGAACCCTGACAAGCTGATGGTGGGAATGTAAATTGCTAACAGCCACTCTGGAGAAGTGGGTGGTGATTCCTTAAAAATCTAAAAACCAGAGCTTCAGAGCATATGGCGCTTCCACTCCTGGGCCTGTATCTTGGAAAAAACGTAAATTGACAGGACCCAGGCACTCTAAAATTTATGCAGCCCTGTTTACAAGAGCCTCTACTCGGAAGCTACCTAAAAGTCCTTGGAAGGAAGAATGGATAAAGAAATTATGGTAGATATGTACAATGGAATATTACTCAGCCATGAAGTGAATGAAAGAAGGCCATTTAGGGCCACTCAGAAGGACCTACATACATTCATACTAAGTGTCATAAATCAGGCAATGAAAAATATCATATGATATTACTTATCGGTGGAATCTAAACATTGATAGAAAGGTACTGTCTTACAACACAGAAACAGAGTCCCAGACTTAGAACACAAACTTATGGTTACCAAACTGGAAAGGTGTGTTGGAGGCATAAATCATGAGGTTGGAGTTAGTATATACATATTTACAGAGAGAAAACTTGTAATCAACATGGACCTGCTGTAGAGCACTTGGAACTCTTCTCAACACCCTTTAGTAACCTCAATGGGAAAATAATTCTAAAAAGAATATATAGTTATCTCTGTATAAATGAATCATGTTGGTGTATGACAAAAATGAACACAACATGATAAATCAACTATATACTCCATTATAAATTTAAAGTTAAATTAAAGAAAAGAAAAATGATCACTAAATTTGTTTAGTCGCAGTGAACGTACTAGTGTCACATCCCTGGACACAGACACAATTTGGTCCCAAGGCTGGACTGTTGTGGGCCTGAGGACCTCGGGAGGATATGCCAGCTAATTCGCCCCCCTTGAACATGTAGTACCTGGTCCCCTCTGCATGGGATCACTATCTCCAGATCTAAGTGTGCCCTCATACTACTAAACCAACCCTCTGACACCCAAAGGATGGTGGACTCTCTGGGCTGGATGACATTTGGAAAATCACCTGCTCTCAACATATCCTGGTGTTTGGGTTCCGACCTCCTGACTCCTTCGTAAGGGTCATCCCACTCTACAAGACAGCACCCTCAACAGCTGATTTTGCAGGGGTTTATACTTGTTCGGGGGATGAAGGGTAAGGGGGAAGAAGGAATGGGACAGAAGCCCTTACATGTTTGGTCAGGCACATTCCACTCTAATTTAATACCCAAGAACAGGACTTGCCCTACATCTAAGGTTGTGTCAGTAACCAGAGAGGGACAGTAGAAATCCTGCCGCCTTCTGTTTCCCATAACAACAATTCTAAAACTGGACCTTATACGCACTTCATATTCACAATGCCTGGGGAGCTGTAAATGACAACAGCCCTCAAAAAATGTCTTGGGGTAGGTAATCGAAGTAGACTTCAAAACAAGGCAACCTTTCAATAACCCTTTTTCAAGGGATAAATCTTACTGACACTGTTCCAAAAAAAAAGCACATATGAAGATACTCACCATTGCTTTATGTTAGACAAATGCAAATCAGATGTACAAAGAAGTATCACCTGGAACCACTCAGAATAGCCATCATCACAATGTCTACAAACAAGAAATGCTTCAGAGGCTGTGGAAAAAAGAGAAACCTACTACTTATTTTTTTTTTTTAATCTGCCTTGGCTCTTCGTTGCTGTGCGCGGCTTTTCTATAGTTGCAGCAAGCGGGGGCTACTCATCGTTGTGGTACGAAGCCTTCTCTTTGTGGTGGCTTCTCTTGTTGTGGAGCACAAGCTGTAGGCACACAGGCTTCAGTAGTTGTGGCTCGTGGGCTCTAGAGCGCAGACTGAGTAGTTGTGGTGCACGGGCTTACTTGTTCTGTGGCATGTGAGATCTTCCCGGGCCAGGGCTCGAACCTGTGTCCCCTGAACTGGCAGGCAGATTCTTAACCACTGCGCCACCACTTCTATGCTATCGGTGGCAATGCCAATTGGTAACAGCCACTATGGAGCACAGAATGGAGGTTACCAGAGTAAGGGGAGGTGGGAGGGATAAATTGGAAATTGGGATTGACATATACACACCACTATATATAAAAGAGATAACAAATAAGGGCTTACTGTATAGCACAGGGAACTCTACTCAATACTCTGTAATGACCTGTATGGGAAAGGAATCCAAAAAGGATTGGATATATGTATAACTGCTTCACTGTGCTGTGCAGCAGAAAGTAACACAACATTGTAAATCAACTCTATTCCAAAAAAATTGAAATTGAAATGAAATGAAGTAAAATAAAATAAAATAGAGCTACCAGATGATCCAGCAAGTTCACTCCTGTGTGCATATCTGGAGGAAAGCATAAATCGAAAAGACACATCTTCCCCAATGTTCACTGCAACACTCTTTACAATAGCGAAGACAAGGAAGCAACCAAAATGTCCATCAACATATGAATATAGGTAAAGAATATGTGATACATACATATAATGGAATATGACTCAGCCATAAAATAGAAGAAAATAATGCCAGTTGCAGTAACATGGATGGACCTAGAGATGATTGTACTAAGTGAAGTAAGTCAGACAGAGTAAGACAAATATTGGATGATATCACTTCTAGGTGGAAGCTAAAAATTGATACAAATGAACTAACTTACAAAAGAGAGGCAGACTCACAGACCTGGAAAACAAACTTATGGTTACCAAAGGGGAGAGGTGGGGGGTAGGGATAAATCAGGAGCTTGGGGTAAACATACGAATACTACTATATATAACAGATAAGCAACAAGGACCTACTGTATAGCACAGGGAGCTCTACTCAGTATTCTGGGAATACCGTTATCAGAAAAGAATCTGAAAAAGAATGAATATATGCATATGTGTAACTGAATCACTTGCTGTGCAGCTGAAATGAGCACAACATTGTAAATCAACTATACTCCAATAAAATTTAAATTTCAAAATAAAGAAAATCACCTATATTTCAAAAGAAAAAAAAAAAGAATTCCCATCTCTTTATATGGCTTGATAGCTTACTTTTTTAGTGCTCAATATTATCCCATTCCCAGAATATATTAATACTATATCATTTCATTCACCTATTGGAGGACACCTTAGTTTCATTCACATTTTGGCAATATTGAATTAGGTGCTATAAATATCCATATGCAGGTTTTCCTCTGGAAGTATGTTTTAAACTACTTTCAGTAAATATCCATGAGAACACTTGACGGATTGTACAGTAAGGGAATGCTCAATATTCTAGCAAGTGTCAATCAGACTACCAAAGTAGCTGTGTTATTTTTCATTTCCACCAATGACAAATGACATTTCCTATTGTTCCACATCTCCTACAGAATTTGTTCTTGTCATTGTTCACATTTTAGCCATTCTAAGTGTTACATAGTGGTATGTAATTGTATTTTTAATTTGCTTTTTCATGGCAGCATGTAATCTGGATTATTCTTCTGTATACTTATATGCATAGTGTCTATTTTCTTTGGTGAGGTGTCCATAAAGTTTATTGGTCCACATTTTATTTAGGTTGCTTTCATTTTTTTCTACCCAATCTGTATTTGTTTTGTTTATTTTCGTGCCTTATTGCATTAACAAGGACTTGGAGTAAAATATGGAAAAGGAGTCATGAAAGGGGACATCCTTGCTTTTACCTGAACTTAGTGGAAAAGCTTCATGGTTTTGACCATTAATCATGATGTAAGATAAAAGTTTCCTGTAAATCTTTGTTATCAACTTGAGAAAGCTCCAGTCTATTTCTTCAACTGAGAGTTTTTATGAAGAATGGGTGTTAGATTTTTTCAAAGGTCTTCTGAATCTATTGATATGCTAATGATTGTCTTTCAAGGTGTTGATATGATGGATATAATTATTTGATTCTAGAATGTTGAACCAGCCTTTCATACCTGGGATTATTTCCTCTCATTCATGATATAAAATTCTCTCAAAATATTGTTGGATTCGATTTGGTAATATTTTGTTGAGGATTTTTGCATTGATGTTCCTGAGAGATACTGGTCAGTTTTCTTTACTATTCATATGTTCTTCTAAGTTTGGATGTTGTGGATTTAGTGTCAGACATTCATTTGGGGAGATTCTCAGTCATTTTTAAAAATATTTTCTGTTCTTTATTATCTTTATTCTCCTCCTGCTATACCCATTATGTATAGGTCACAGCATTTTTCATTGTTCCACAATTATTGATTACTCTGTTCTGTTGATTTCTTTCCTGCCCATTTTCTCTTTTCTTTTGAGATTTAAAGGTTTCTCCTGATATGTCTTCAAGCTCACAGATATTTCTCCTCAGCCAGCTCTTTGACTGCTAGAACAAAATACGAGAGACTTGGTATTTTATAAACAACAGATTATTTTGGTTTTCTCATAATTGCTGAGGCTGAAAAGTTCAAGAACAAGTAACCAGGGGCTTCCCTGGAGGTGCAGTGGTTAAGAATCTGCCTATCAATAAAGGGGACAAGGGTTCGAGCCCTGGTCCAGGAAGATCCCACATGCCATGGAACAACTAAGCCCGTGCACCACAAATACTGAGCCTGTGCTCTAGAGTCCACAGGCCACAACTACTGAGCCTGTGAGCCACAACTACTGAAACCCACACGCCTAGAGCCCATGCTCCGCAACAAGAGAAGCCACTCAATGAGAAGCCCGCGCACCGCACCAAAGACCCAACACAGCCAAAAAATTAATTAATTAATTATCTAATTATTTTTTTAAAAAAAAGAACAAGTTGCCAGCTGACAGTGTCTGGCGAGGGACCAATTTCTGGTTCATAATGTGGGTCTTCTCGCTCGGCAATGAAATCATGGAATGGTCATAAGATCTTCTGTGTGCTACATTTATCAGGTCACTAATCCCATGTTTGAGGTCTCTGGCCTCATAACCTAATCACCTCCCAAAAGCCCCACCTCCTAATACCATCAACATGGGAGCTGGGTTTCAAAATTTTAAAATTAGAGGTACAAAATATTTACACCATAACAGGGACCACAGAGTTAACTGATTTTTCCTTTCATGTTAAAGGTTTGCACATTTATATTTATTATATAATCCCAAAACGCTTGTTTTTTTTTATAAGATTCTTTTTCCGTATACGCCAGTACAGACCACTGAGTAGAGTTCCCTGTGCTATAAAGCAGGTCTTTATCTATTTTATATATAGTAGTGTGTATAAGTCAGTCCCAATCTCCCAATTTATCCCTTCCCCACTTATCCCCTGGTAACCATAAGTTTGTTTTCTATATCCATGATTCTATTTCTGTTGTGTAAATAAGTTCATTTGTACCTGTTTTTTTTTCTTTTTTAGATTCCTCATATAAGCAATATCATATGATATCTGTCTTTCTGTGTCTGACTTGCTTCACTCAGTATAACAATCTCGAGGTCCATCCATGTTGCTACAAAACCCTTAATTGTTAAGGATAACTCTCAATTTTTCCCAGTATCATCAGCAATTCTTTCTGGCAGACACGTGATAACACTTTTTAAACAGGGATATTGAGACCAAGGCTCCTGACCTGCAAACAGACAAAACATCATTCATATAGTGAAAACTTTGCAAATCAAAGGATGAAAGCACTTGGTCTAAATCCCTTTGCACCCACTGCTGACAGAGGGCAGAGGAGTTTGACTCACTAATCTTCCTTACGTGCACTTCTTCCTAATGGGGTATTCCATCTAAAACTTATAAGAAGCGGGGATGTATCATGGAACACACCAATCGCTACTACAGATTCTGAAGCAGCAAAAAAAAAAAACAAAAACAAAACCAAAACATGATGAATCCATCCAAAGGGTTCTGTCCACATTGTTACAATAGTTTCCCTCACACTGCGAACCCTTTTCAAACCCTATCACTTGAACCTATTTTTATTTTTTTCAACAAAAATAATGTTAATCTGCAGTCAGACACTCCAGTAATATTACACTATCCCTTGTGCAAGTATGTAGGGATTTGAGGAGCTATGGGAGGCCACCATGAGAGGTTGCCTAGAGTAATTAGGACATTTCATTTAATGTTGGTTCTTCTCCCTAAGATGTCTGCTATCCTCTTCTTTTTGTAGCTACTAGCATTGAGAAAGTGATCAAGATGAGGCCCTTCTCTTTTACTGCCCATGAATGCAACTGTGATTAACCCCACAGAACTTGGTGCTTCCAGAATCCCCTGAACCTACTGACCCTCCATGCATGGCATGACATAGATAAGGATGGTGACGTGTATCCTTGTATAGAGCATGTTATAAAATGTTTGACTCTTCCCTTCCTCATAATTCCAAAGAATAGATTTCTTTGGATTTCTGCTTAATGCTGCTGGAGTTGGTACATAAGTTGAGGGAGGTATCAGGGCACACCAAAAGAGAGGGTAACTGCACAGAAAATACAAGCAGGTACATTTCTGTGTAGTTTCAAGCAGCTTATTTGCTATATCAACCATGGTGACATGTTGACCCTTCCTCTTTCTACTAGTAGTACAACAAACATAAAGGATATTTAGGCTGCTTGTTTTATCCCCACCTCTCACAATTGATCTGCATTAACATATAGGACAATGAAGGGCCCTTTCTACCATCTTAACCAATATTTGAGAACTAGAAAATGTCCAGATTTTGGGGGGTTTATTTTCATATTCCCCAATCAGGCCTATGAAGGAATCTTACCTATTGTGTTTAATGAAGTCATATCTCTGACGGCATCCCATCATCAACAAAACTGGAAAGAAATTTGAAGGGTCTTCGATTTTACCATATTTGAAATAACAATATTTTAGCCTGACACGTTTTTGGATTTTAGAAAAAAATATTTTAAATGAGACAAAAAATCATTTTTATGACACAAAAAGACAGCAATAGTTTTATATTTTTATCTGTTCCACTTGCACACAAGTGTCTCATGGGGTTATGTAAAGCTCTCCTGTTGGGTGCTGTGCATGGTGCAAGTATGGATTAAAGCTTAGGAATCTTAAGCTTCAGTCACCTGAAACATTTAAATTAGGATGCAAGCAATCCTGTCCAACATTTGAAAAGAGCAAGACACTCTCTTTATTTTATTTGTTAGGTAATTAATCTGTCTTTTCCCCAAGGAGAGAAACAAGTGGCATCTTCCATCAATGTGTTGCACAAATATCTTTGAACAGAGAGTGCAAGCAGAGGCTGATACAGGATGTGAAAAAAAAAAAATGAGAGACCCTCTTGTGGCATTTTCTCCTAACTTATTGCAATCTCTCATTTAAAATGTGGGAATAATCAATCTTCTGAGGAAAAAGGCCCAAGGAAGGTTTTTGCTTCTGTGGAATAATGGGATTGCTAAAGATTTCAGGAGGCAAGACGAGTTAGTGAGAATGACCATGAGAAATCAGAGAAAAGTCAGATCCATGGATGAAGTGATGTTTACCACTGTGAATCAATGAGAAGTAGGAGCAAAGGAAAAGAAAGCTGATACAACATTTTCTGAATAAATGTAACCTTTCAGCTGTCATAGAAAAATTAATACTCACTATGATACAACATATTTAGTTTAGAAAGTTAACTTAAATTTAAAGCTTAATAATTACATTTATTGAAGAAATGAAAACATATTTGTGGTTTAGAATAAATAATGTGCTCTGCTACAGGTAAGAAGACTACATAAATCAATAGAAATAAGACTAAATAAATAAAGAGGAAAATAACAAATTAGATGTTATTAACATTAAAAACTGACACTCATCTAATGAAAGAGAAGGAGAGACAGAAAGAGAGAAGAACTCATCTCAAGCATGTATTAAAAACTCCTAAATAAGAAGTCTTCAGATGTTAAAAAAAAAAAAGGAAGTCTTCAATAAGAAGATAATGGAATAGCAAAATGGGGGAAATATACCAAAAGATATTTCAAAAAAGAGAGTACAGAATGTTAAGTAAACATATCAAAAGATGCTTGGCTTCTTAGTAGTCAATTAAATGCAAAAGCGTGATACCTGGAATTATCACTCACCAACCAGAAAGTTCAGATGAAAATGACAGGTATTATCAAGTTTGACAAGAATGTGTATAATCCTTGAATCTCATTCACTGCTGCTGAAGATGAAAAATCATACAAATGTTGTGAAAATATTTAGAAATATCTAAAAAGATAAACACAAGAAAGCTATGACTCGAACATTTTACTACTACGTGTATACTGAACAATAATTTATACACACATCACCAAAGCTCAAGTTCTAGAATTTATATACCAGTGCTGTTCTCAATAGACACAAACTGAAAATCACTCATATTGTAATACATATTGGAATAAATTAATTAATAGTTAAATATTTACATTATGGAATCCTATGCAACAGTGGCAATGCATGATCACAGCAATAGACAACCATATAGGCATATTCACAAACAACATAAAATAAAACAGCCCAATCCAAAAGTGATTTTACTGTGCCATAACATTTATATAAAATACAAAATACAGGTAAAGTTATCTTTTTGTTAGATACCAGAACAATATTAAACCTTAAGGGGAGTCACTAGAATGGGACCAGGGGGCCTCTGAGTATCTGGCAATTTTCTGTGTCTTTATCTAGAAGCTATGTTTAGAGTGTATTCAGATGCTGAATTTTCTGAAATTTGTCATTTCCTTACAAACCATGCATGTTTTTCGTTGTTTTTTATACATAACAAAAACTAAAAAAGATAGACCAGGGAAGGTAATTGTATTAGCACTTTAATATCCATGCTTTTCAAGGTGGAAGTGAAAAGTATTAAATACTTGACATTGTGATTACTTCTTAAAAGTAAGGTGAAAATTTGAGGTTAATAAATAAGACATACTTCTTCATATATAATCCTCAAAGAGGAGGGGTAGAAAGGAGTATTATTTTTTTTTTCTTTAATACAGAATCGTTAAGATAGAAAATAATGAAAACAGACTAGGTTTAAAAAAGAGCACACTGGACTTCCCTGGTGGCACAGTGGGTAAGAATTTGCCTGCCAATGCAGGGAACAGGGGTTCCATCCCTGGTCTGGGAAGATCCCACATGCCGCAGAGCAACTAAGCCCGTGTGCCACAAGTACTGAGCCTGTGCTCTAGAGCCTGCAAGCAACAACTATTGAGCCTGCATGACACAACTACTGAAGCCCATGCACCTAGAGCCCATACTCCACAACAAGAGAAACCACCGCAAGGAGAAGCCCGTGCACCACAATGATGAGTAACCCCTGCTTCTCTAGTAACAACTGGAGAAACCCTGTGCAGCAACGAAGACCCAACACAACCAAAAATTTAAAAAATTAAATCTTTTGACTTCTGAGATGACTCACTCACGTGGCTGTAGGTAAGAGGCCTCAGTTCCTTGCCACATGGATCTCTCTTTAGGGCTGCTTGAGTGTCCTCATGACATGGCAGCTGGCTTACCCCAGGATGAGTGATCTAGCAGAAACCAAAGCAGAAGCTGCAATGTCTTTTATAACTTTGGAAGCTGCACTTTGTCATTTCTGCAATTTCTTATTAGTTAAACAGTCAACCCTTTTCAAGTGCGAGGAGCCACACTGGTACATGGAGACTGGGAGATAATTAGGGGATAATTAGGTCCATCTTGGAGGCTGGCTACCAAAGTGGCTGACTAGCCAAAGTCTGAATTTTGTTTTCTTCACTTCTGGAGAGAAAATGGTCAGTGAACCTCATTGGTGGTCTTTGAGATGTACCAAAGCTACCTCTTGCTCTCACCCCCAGCTGTGTGGCTGACAGGGTCTTGGTGCTCCAGCCGGGTGTCAAGCCTGTGCCTCTGAGGTGGGAGAGCCGAGTTCAGGACATTGGTCTACCAGAGACCTCTGGCACCTTGTAATTTCAAATGGCGAAAGCTCTCCCAGAGATATCCGTCTCAACGCTAAGACCCAGCTCCACTCAGAGACCAGCAAGATCCAGTGCTGGACATCCCATGCCAAACAACTAGCAAGACAGGAATGCAGGCCCACCCATTAGCAGAGAGGCTGCCGAAAATCACAATAAGTTCACAGACACCCCAAAACACACCACCAGATGCGGATCTGTCCACCAGAAAGACAAGATCCAGACACACCCACCAGAACACAGGCACCAGTCCTCTCCATCAGAAAGCCTACACAACCCACTGAACCAACCTTAGCCACTGGGGGCAGACACCAAATACAATGGGAACTACGAATCTGCAGCCTCTGAAAAGGAGACCCCAAACACAGTCCCCAAAGCCAAATGAGAAGACACAGAAACACACAGCAGATGAAGGAGCAAGGTAAAAACCCACCAGACCAAACAAATGTGGAGGAAATAGGCAGTCTACCTGAAAAAGAATTCAGAGTAATGATAGTAAAGATGATCCCAAATCTTGGAACTGGAATGGAGAATAGACAAGAAACGTTTAACAAGGACCTAGAAGAACTAAAGAGCAAACAAACAATGATGAACAACACAATAAATGGAATTAAAAATTCTCTAGAAGGAAACAATAGCAGAATAACTGAGGCAGAAGAATGGATAAATGACCTGGAAGGTAAAATAGTGGAAATAACTACTGCAAAGCCAAATAAAGAAAAAAGAATGAAAAGAATTGAGGACAATCTGAGACATCTCTGGGAAAACATTAAACGCACCAACATTCGAATATAGGGGTCCCAGAAGTAGAAGAGAAAAAGAAAGACACTGAGAAAATATTTAAAGAGATTATAGTTGAAAACTTCCCTAATATGGGAAAGGAAATCGTTAATCAAGTCCAGGAAGCGCAGGGAGTCCCATACAAGATAAACCCAAGGAGAAACATGCCAAAACATATATTAATCAAACTATCAAAAATTAAATACAAAGAAAAAATATTAAAAGCAGCAAGGGAAAAACAACAAATAACATACAAGGGAATCCCCATAAGGTTAACAGCTGAACTTTCAGCAGAAACTCTGCAAGCCAGAAGGGACTGGCAGGACATATTTAAAGTAATGAAAGGGGAACAGCTACAACCAAGATTACTCGACCCACCAAGGATCTCGTTCAGATTCGACAGAGAAATTAAAACCTTTACAGACAAGCAAAAGCTAAGAGAATTCAGCACCACCAAACCCGCTTTACAACAAATGCTAAAGGAACTTGCCTAGGCAGGAAACACAAGAGAAGGAAAAGACCTACAATAAGAAACCCAAAACAATTAAGAAAATGGTAATAAGAACATACATATCAATAATTACCTTAAATGTAAATGGATTAAATGCTCCAACCAAAAGACATAGACTGGCTGAATGGATCTGAAAACACGACCGGTATGTATGTGGTCTACATGAGACCCACTTCAGACATAGGGACACATACAGATGGAAAGTGAGGGGATGGAATAAGATATTCCATGCAAATGGAAATCAAAAGAAAGCTAGAGTAGCAATTCTCATATCAGACAAAAAAGACTTTAAAATAAAGACTATTACAGGAGACAAAGAAGGACACTACATAATGATCAAGGGATCAATCCAAGAAGAAGATATAACAATTGCATATATTTAGGCACCCAACATAGGAGCACCTCAATACATAAGGCAAATGCTAACAGCCATAAAAGGGGAAATCGACAGTAACACAATCATAGTAGGAGCTTTAGCACCCCTCTTTCACCAATGAACAGATCATCCACAATGAAAATAAATAAGGAAACACAAGCTTTAAATGATACATTAAACAAGATGGACTTAATTGATATTTATAGGACATTCCATCCAAAAACAACAGAATACACTTTTTCTCAAGTGCTCCTGGAACATTCTCCAGGATAGATCATATCTTGGGTCACAAATCAAGCCTTGGTAAATATAAGAAAATTGAAATCGTATCAAGTATCTTTTCCGACCACAATGCTATCAGACTAGATATCAATTACAGGAAAAAAATCTGTAAAAAATGGAAACACATGGACGCTCAACAATACACTACTTAATAACCAAGACACCACTGAAGAAATCAAAGAGGAAATAAAAAAAAAATACCTAGAAACAAATGACAATGAAAACATGAAGACCCAAAACCTATGGGATGCAGCAAGAGCAGTTCTAAGAGAGAAGTTTATAGCAATACAATCCTACCTCAAGAAACAAGAAATATCTCAAATAAGCAAGTTAACCTTACACCTAAAGCAATTAGAGAAAGAAAGAAAGAAAAAAAAACAAAGTCAGCAGAGGAAAGACATCATAAAGATCAGACCAGAAATAAATGAAAAAGAAATGAAGGTAACAACAGCAAAGA